>NW_012101543.1:2876477-2894406 GCF_000951045.1 Mandrillus leucophaeus | reverse complement strand
AGTGCAGTGGCACAATCTCGGCTCACTGCAAGCTCCGCCTCCTGGGTTCACACCATTCTCCTGCCTCAGCCTCCCGAGTAGCTGGGACAACAGGCACCAGCCACCACACCCGGCAAATTTTTTTGTATTTTTAGTAGAGACAGGGTTTCACCATGTTAGCCAGGATGGTCTGGATCTCCTGACCTCGTGATCCGCCCGCCTTGGCCTCCCAAAGTGCTGGGATTACAGGCTTCAGCCACCGCGCCTGGTGCAATCCCAGTTTTCTTATTCCTTCTTATTAATGATGAGGCATTCATTTCTTTTACTTCTCTCTCCACTATTCCCCTTTACTGATAATAAGTCATTCTGCAGTTAAATTCATTCATTTCCAAAAAAAAAAGAAACTACAAAATATGTTTTTCAAACAGCAGCAACAACTTCAACTTCATTCAAAGTTGTGTTTTCATAGTCACTCCTGGGTATACTATATCACATACTGCCTTTAGTATTGCCTCCTCATACTTCATTTCCACTCAGCTATGTAAGTGTCCCTAACGTTACCAACACCCTGAATTCTTCATTCCTGTAGAACATATTGAAGCTAAGTCCTGCCTTTTATCTGCAGCTCTAAACTTTCTCTTTAAGGAAAGCTCTCCTTAGTACCACGGTCTAGGCATTTCACAAAGAAACTGATTTCTAATTCCTAAGTCACAAGGCTTTCTTAAATAGAAAAAAGAAATACATATATTATTAAGTGAATGCTATACTGTCAACAAATACTCATTGACTTATGTGTAACAGCTCCTACTTTCAAGAGGTGTAAAATCTATTTGAGAGGAAGATTAAATGATCACATTTCTAAACCACTATGAGCAGGCCATGCATTTTAAGTTGTTTTTCAGCATAAATGACATTGAGGCATATTCTCTTTGAATCCCAATGGCATAAACTTGGAAAACATATACCTACGTATTTTACCTCTTTACTTAATGTTTCACAGCTTTTCAAAGTTTGTTCATATAAATTAACTCACAGCATTATAAGTCTATAAAATGGTCAAGACAAGAATTATCCCCTCCATTTTATGTGAGAGAAAACTGGTATATAACAGTATCAATTTTATCAAAGTAATACAGCTAACTAAGGTAAGAGAGTCAAAGTCTAACCCATTGCTACTTTCCACTTCACAATTCTTAGTGCCCACAGGCTTGTGAAGATGTACTTTGTGGTCACAAAACAGAGAGCATATTCCTATTGGCAACTTTAACTGGTCGAAGGTATATTATGTTCTAACTGCCTAAGTGGGTGCACACTAACTCCTAACTGCCTAAGTGGGTGCACACTGGGCTTTCCACTGGGTTGCAGGAGAAAATATTTAGTACCTCTGTTTACACTTAGTTTTAAATAAAAATAAGAAAATACAGTTTTACTAATATGTAAGACACAGACTACAGTAATACATGTATATAATTTCTAAACAAATACATGTATAATATTCATACTTGAGGGTGTATACTCAAAAACTTTTTATTTGTAGGAGTGCACAACCAAAATATTTTCGAGATGTCTACTAAGCTAACTGGCCTTAGACATCAAAAATACAAATAAATACCTAACATAAATCACTAAGAAAAATAACTCAATAGAAAAACACAGAAAATATCTGAAACAGGAAATTTACAGAAGAGATTCAAATGGGCAATAAATATTGAAAAGGATGCCACGCATGGCTGAAATCAGGAGCATGTAAATTCAAACAAGAAGATACCATTTTTGCCCATTGTACTAGCCAAAACTTAACTACAGTAATACCAAGTGCTGGCAAGGAGACAAGTAAGGATAAATAAATAAGACTTTTTGGAAGAAAGTTGCCTAACAGTAAACCAAATAGGAAAACCAGAAATTAATCTGAATGTGATTGGCAAATGTCTCCCATGATTTGGCCAACCCTAATTCTCAAAGGAGTTTAAGAAGTGAATGTATTGTCATTTGGGGCTTTTTGAATCATTATGCAGTTTTGCACAATGTGTCATATTATTACTTCTGTAGGTTTTTTGCAGCTCTACAGACTTATTAAGCAGGATCTTACTACAACTTACCAAAGCTAAACTATAAATACAGCCTATTTCAACAATTCTACATCTAACAGCTATTTTATAAAAATATTTGCATGTGACCACAAAGATTATGTTTAAATTTGTTCACTATCACACTTCTAGGAATTGGGTGGGGGTGGGGGGCGGAAATAGGAAAAAACCTCAACGTCCAACAACAGGAGTATAACAAAACCATTAAGGCACGTTTTACAGTTATTGAAAGAATGGTACTGACCTTCAACCAGTACTATGAAAAGACCTAAGATATTTATTATATAAAAAGTTAAAGAAGAGTACATATAGGACAATTTCATTCTTGTTAAAAAATTTACATATATATAAGTATGTACATGCAAAGAAAGAAGGGCAGAAGAATGGACCCTAAACTACTGATACTTATTACAACCTCGTGGGGAGCAGAGTATGGGGTAGAAGGGAAAAATCATAAAAGAGAACTTTACGCTACTGCATTAAGGAGTAGGAATATCTTCCTATAAGTCCTCTTGGAAGGCAGAGGGCTATAGTGCTACTCTTATCCAAATACTGCCACTGATAATAACTCCTAACAATCATAGAGTTAATCCAAAAGTCAAATTGACAGTTCAGTCAAGAACATAAAATCTCTGTCTCTCTCCCTCCTCTCTCTCTCTCAGACACACCCTTCACACAAATACATACGTATGTGAGATATCTGTCTACACACTCATATAACCCAAGGCACTACTATCTTGATCACTAGCATAGGTACTTTGATCCTCATGTTTGAACTCTGCTACAGTTGTGTCATTCATCAGTGGGAAACAGCAGTCCTGGTGTAAAACATGGGTATTGTGCAAAGTAATATAGTCTTAAGATACCAATTATTTATATCTTTTACTACCAACTATATTAACTGTCAATGTGAAACTGGGATAAACTGAAGTTTAAGAGTCAGTTTACTCAGGTATTCAAATGGTTTTAAAGTATTTGGGCTAGCATTCAAGTTCATGACTTCCTTTGATTTTCTAAGTTTGTGACTTTATGATAAAATTAACAGACATTAAATTAGTAATGGTAAATACACCAGTATATCCACTTCCTCACCTAAATCCCTGCGTATGTCACTAGCTTATCACAATATGCTTTCCCACTGATCCAGAAGTTGGTCTCCAAATTCTTCTGAATACAGTACTTCAAACAGCTATCACTAAACAGAGTTGCAATGCTGGCTGAAACTTAATTTATCATTCTGGTTGTCCATTACATTATGTCCCACACTCCGTGTATTTGCACCCCTGTGCAGCTCTCCTCCCACTTCTGACTTTGACTTACATCAACCAGGACCACATGGGCAAGCATGATACAAGCAGAAGTTTTATAAGTGCCTGAAAACTGTGGTCTGTTCTCCTAGGATAATTCCTCTTAGAAGCCAACTGCCACGCCATAAAGAAAACTTGAGACAGACTAACTGATGAGAGGCCACGAGGAGAGACGCTGGTGTTTGTTCCAGACCCATGACCTCAGTTATATATACTGCATGGAACTGAAGACCAGCACAGCTGAGCCTAGTCAACTCAAAGAAAAGTGAGAAATTGGAAATCATCATTGTTTTAAGCCACTGAGTTCTGGGGTAGTTCTTTATGTAGACATGCATAACTGAAGGACTAATCTGTGTTTCAAACCATCTGAATCTCTAGTAATAATCCACACAGACTCTCTATCAGTTACCTTTTAAATTTCATCTATTCAATCAGAAGCACTTATTGCAGTTATGGAGAAATGAAGGCACTTTCATACATTCTCATATGTTCTCAAGTGAGAACAAATCTGCACAAATTTTCTAAAGGGCAATTTGGCAAATGTTAAGTAATGAACCATCTAAAAAGCTCATGTATTTTCTCAATTCCAATTCTATAAAATAGACATGCATTCAAGAGTATTCATATAAAAATTTTTCTCACAGCAAAAACTCACAAACAACAAAGCCACCTGGAAGTGGAGGACTAAATACCATGTATTCCTAAGACAGAACATCAAAGTTATTAAAAATCTACTGAATAAATATATAATGATATAAGGATACTAACACAGCTAATGAAAACAGGATTTGACACAGTATTATTTATAGCAATAAGACTCAAATCTTTAAAAAAAATACTTATAACTGTCAATGTGAAACATTATATATGCATAATATGCGCATATGTGCTGCAAACATAATTGTGCATAATTGCATGTATAATTGTATATAATACATGCATATATTATGCATATACAATACATAATTATATATGCAGCATGTATGCATATAATTGTACACAATAAGGTTTGCATATGTAATTATGCAAACCTGCCAAAATATTAGTAGAAATTGTCTCTGCATAACAGGAATGTGAATGATTTTTATTTACTCCGTCTTTATACTCCTTAGTATTTTCCAAATGTTCTATCATAAAAATGAATTGCTTCTATAAGAAAAAAAACTTACCATTATAAAACAGGTTAAAAAGAAGCATATACACTAAACGTACACTTTTATTATTTGATTCGGAATCATTCTGTGGTATTTCTTTACTAACTTTTTAAAAAAAATGCCATCAAGCAAGTGCCTGCAAGGTGCAGAAAAAAGGAAATCCTTGTACATTGTTGGTAGGAACATAAAATAGTACAGCCATTATGGCAAACAGTATGGAGGTTCCTTAAGAAATCAAAAATAGAACTACCATATATGCTCTACAATCCCACTTCTGGGTGTATACCCAAAAGAAATGAAATTGTCACCTCATAGGAACATCTGCGCTCCCATGTTCACTGCAGCATTACTGACAATAGCCAAAAGAAGGTAATAACAACCTACAGGTCCATCAAGAGATGAATGGATAAAGAAAATATGATGGAATATTATTCATCATATTCTTGTAAAAAATAAGACCCTGCCTTTTGTGACAACATAGATAGAACTGGACATTATATTAAGTGAAATAAACCAGACAGAAAGAAAAATACTGCATGATCTTACATGTAGAAGCTAAAAAAAATTTTAAAGTAAAACACATAAAAACAAGAGTAGAAATGAGGGGGGATGGGAATATGCAGATCAAAGTGAGTAGAGTTGCAGTTATAGAGGACGAATAAATTTAGAGACTACAGTAGAGACTGAGATAATGTATTGGATACTGGAAATTTGCTGATCGAGTAGATTATAGGTGGATATGTTAATGTGCTTGACTACTGTAACCATTTCATTACGTACATCAAAACATGTATACCTTACATATATACACTAAAAAGCTATTGCTATCAGACTATATCTATATTGTGATAGAACAGAATAGCTTTTTCAAAATAGATACGGATGAATTTTCCACAGAGAAAAAATTCACATTAATTTTAACATGTTATATAATTTCTTTATATTGTGAAAATTGGGCAAGGACTTCTTTATTTCTTTTCAAAATTTTGTCATACTGCCCTGTTTTACTGAGTTTTATATTTTATGTTGAATAACTTTGAAAAAAATTGTTTTAGAGATAGTGTCTCGCTCAGTTGCCCAGGCTGAAGTGCAGTGGCATGATCATAGCTCACCTCTGCTTTGAGTTCCTGGGCTCAAGCAATCCTTCTGCCTCACCCTCCTGGGTAACCAGGACTACAGGGGTACACCACCATGACCAGCTAATTTAAAAAAACATTGTTTTTTGGTAGAGATCAGGGGGTCACACTATGTTACGCAGGCTGGTCTTGAACTCCTGGCTTCAAAGAATCCTCCTGCCTCGGCCTCCCAAAGTGTTGGGATTACAGGTGTGAGCCACTGCACCTGGCCTTAACATTGAACAATATGCAACTTCAACCACTTTAGCAAAATTTGGAATTTTCACCTCAGAGGCAAACTTTTTAGAGCATATCTATTCAAAGAAACAATATATGTAAAGAATCCAAGTTACTTGGAAGGGATAGGGAACAAAAACCATTCCCCAGGTAGACAGCATCATAGCAAGCAAGCATTGGCAACATTACTCAAGCAGTGACACTGTCTAGGAATTACTCTTCAAGTGGCCAGTAATTTCAGAAGCACCAACGAGAATCCCTGGCCTCACATAGCAGGGTGAGGTTTCCACCACAGTGAAGTTCTATTGCCACTTGTGCTATATTGGTTTCTTCAAACTCACTTGCTCAGGACAGCCAATCTAAGACTGGCTTCTACTCATTCTTCCTCAAAATTCAGCACTTTCTCTTAATCCTCCCTGGTCCTGGCCTGAACCATCCTGAACAACTTCAACTATTTCTTCTGCAACGCAAGGCAAAAGGCTTCCTTGAATATCACTGGTACCATTACTTCTTTTCTCAGAAGTTTACAGATGCTCAGATTCATTGTCTCCCTGGCCTTTAGGCATTTTACACTGTATTATAAGAAGACCTCTGATCTCCAGTCTTTCATATCTTGACTTCCAGTGATGAACTGGGCCTTTCTCTCTAACTAGATGTTTCTGGATGGCTTGCCAATATTAGGGCCTTGGCTCTAGCTAAGGACAGACAATGACTGAAGACCAGCAGGCCAGTATCTATTCTAGAAACAGGCATGTGATCCAAGGTAGTCAAAAGTCCTTGTCCAAGATTTTTTTATTTGCAACTAGACAAAAAAACTTACATTTTAGGTTAAAAAGCTAAACGGGTATAATTTGGGGCAGCATGTAACCATTTTTCTGGTTAAAGAGAAGCTTTCTGTGGGGGAAAAAAAAAAGCAGGTGAGGAAGAGCCTTGAAGAATTTTCTTGCGTCACTCTTGAAATTAGTGTGAAAACAGTTTCCTGGCTGGGCACGGTGGCTTATGCCTATAATATAATCCCAGCACTTTAGAAGGCCAAGGCAGGTGGATCACCTGAGGTCAGGAGTTGGAGACCAGCCTGGCCAAACACGGTGAAACTCCCATCTCTACTAAAAATACAAAAAAATTAGCCGGGCGTAGAGGCAGACACCTGTAATCCCAGCTACTTGGGAGGCTGAAGCAGGAGAATCACTTGAACCCAGGAGGCAGAGGTTGCAGTGAACCGAGATTGAGTCATTGCACTCCAGCCTGGGCAACAGAGACTGTCTTCAAAAAAAAAAAAAGAAATAGTTTCCTTTTTGCTTATACTAGTTGGCTTTGGGTCAGTGACGTTTACAAAAACAAGAGTTGTGACTAGATGACAAATGAGAAGAAAAAAATGCCCTGGGATGTTCAGATTTAGGTAAAGAGGCTTGCTTTTCTTATGATTTGTTTTAGAGCTTCATTTCAAACACTTAATTGTCTATTACGTTCCACGCACTGGAAGCATAAAGACGGCTACAGTATAAGACTACCTCTGCCTTCAGAGAACTAATAGTCCGAAAGATTCTCTTGGGTGTGGGTGGCTTCCTGGCCACTTTGGAGAATTCCTAAGTAGTTCAGAGGACATTCCTTAGTGGCCAAGATGTTCCTACAGTGGCTCTGAAATGTCTATCATCTGTACCTCATGAGGACCACTTTATTTCTTTTGGGTTTCTACTGGACCCCACTGATTTCAGTATTTTAACATTTAGTCTACATTCACTTCTTGCATACTAATCACGATAGTACAGACTTCAGTAATATAGTATTTCCTTGTTTTCCTGAAAACAAAGTAGACTTAAAAAGTAGACTTTTTCCTTAGAGGATTTAAGTGTAGTCTAACACACTATAAAATGTACTTATTTATTGTTTACTTTATCTGACATTCTCTCCCCCATCATTCCACTCCCCAGACGTGCAGAATTTTTTGGTTTATTTCATTTACTGATATATACTAATCACTAAGGCACACAACTATGAGTTCAAAATGTATTCAAGAGAATTGAAAGAATACATGAGTGAGTGACTAATTGGAAGACCTTGCCACTGGGACTCAGAAAATCATTAAAATCAGTTGGCTAAACATTGTTATCTAGTGGATGATGAAGAGCAGCTTCTGCAGCAGCTTTCTCCTTTGTATAAATTGCCATACCATACCAACCCATCCCCCAAGTCTCTCTCTAGATATGGCAATGCTTTCACTTAGGTTGTGGTCCAATCTCACGACGAGGAGGCTATTTATTCTTCATCTTTCCAGTGACTTTACACTGCTCTATTCTGATCCACTCTGCAGGGGTTCAGAGCTTAACTGTGAGAAAGGCCTCTCCCAGTAACCCCCACAATGGGCTAACGCCTTTCAATATATGTAGTCAAAACATTAGATATTCTTCATAGCATTTATGACAGTCTATCATATATATTTGTATGATCATTGTATTACTAGCTCCCCCACTAATTCAACGACAAAGTTCTTAAGAGTAGTGTCCATGTCTGTTTCATTCATAAAGCTTAAAGCACTTGGCACACAGAAAATATTCAATAAGCATTTGTTGAATGAATAATTAGATGGATGAATATGAAATTCCCAGCCTGAATCTATAAATAGGTAGATAGTCATTTAGGTAGCTGAGATAGGATAAGGAAGTGGGTTGTGTTTGCTTTTTATGAGGGGAGTAAGAAGATAATGTCAGGAGTCCTTTGTGAAAGTCGGATTTTAGCCACCTAAAATGCTATGTCCTCTCAAACAGCTCAAAAACCAAACCACCATTAACATGTCCACCTGGGGCTCCCCCTCCCACACCTACTCCTTTATTCCGGTCAAGGGTCTCATCATCATTCTTGTAGCCATTCAGACACAAAGGCTTTGAGTAGCTTTTGACCTCTTTTTTTCTGTTAACCTCCTTGCCCAGCAAGACTCCCAAGGCCTGTCAACTCCTCTTTAACATCTTTGATCAATGGCCTCTTTCCATTCCTGCTGCCACAAACTTGGTTCAAGTAACTACCCAATTATGGCAACAGACTCAGAAATGCTCCCCTTGATTCCCAGGTTTGCTCCTGTCCAATCCATGCTGCCTATATTAAAATCTCCCTAAAAACCTTCATGTTGTATAATTAACCCTATACTAAAATACATCTGCAAAGGCTTGCCCAGAAAATAAAAACCTCAGCCTGACATTCAAAGCCCAGACACAGTATGGTTCCAAAGAGCATTCCTAGACTCATCTCCCATCATCCTAGCATTTTCTACAGAACCATCACTAACAAGCATAGTTAGCATTGCTCATTACACATATTCACATATTATACATGTGCCCACCCCCACGAATGTATCCTGCCAGTCTTATCAACCCATCTGAAAGTGAATCCCATCCATACCCTCAGGCCTAGCTCAACTCCCACCTCTTCAAGTTCTTCCAGGACAGCCCAGCCGAGGCTGCCTCTTCCTCCTCTGAATTCTCACAACTCAAACTAGCATCATTATTATTTTGTTTTGTTTTGTTTTTGTTTGTTTGTTTGAGATGGAGTCTTACTCTGTCACCCAGGCTGGAGTGCAGCGGCGTGATCTCGGCTCACTGCAACCTCTGCCTCCTGGGTTCAAGCGATTCTCCTGCCTCAGTCTCCCAAGTAGCTGGGACTACAGGCGCCTGCCACCAAGCCTGCCTAATTTTTGTATTTTTAGTAGAGATGGGGTTTCACCACATTGGCCAGGTTGGTCTCAAACTCCTGACTTCAAGTGATCTGCCCGCCTTGGCCTCCCAAGGTGCTGGGATTACAGGCATGAGCCACTGCGCCTGGCCTAGTATCATTTTTTTACACCTTTAACTTTAACTTGCATATACACATAACTTTTCACCCTTAATTTCATCTTATATTTATCTGTTATTTAAAAAAATGAAATGGTCACAATAAAACAGCATCTGCTAACAAATACAAAGAAATTCCATCTTGTATAGGACAGAAAGGTCCTACGTAAAGCCCTGTCTCCAGGCCATCAACTATTCAACTCTTCAATACTTTCTGTCTTTTTGTATGGATCACATCCTCCTGCTTCCTAAATATAGGCCAGCTTTGAGAATAAGAAGAAACGAAGGGGTCTATACAGATTAGGGAAGAAAAAAATCCCTTGACAAATCTAGAAAGTGTTCTTAAAATGCAACCACTTGAGTTGTGGGGATTCTTCTTTCTCCATCTTGATTAACTCCTTAAATAACCAGGAGCCAGCATCATTATCATCCCAGATACCACTTCTTTAGAGGCTGACTAGATGCTGGGCATTATACTATATCACAGGAAATACAAGGAGGAAATTGAGCAAACCTGGCCCTGAGCAGTGGTCCTGGGGCTAAAATAAAAAAGAATTCCACGACAAAGTCTACTGAGGCTGGAAGTCCTGACACCCCAACTTGAAAAGGAAAGAGACAACAACAACAACAAAAAAGCTACTGCGAGGATTATAGGAATTTAATGCTATGCTGAAGTGCCTAGCACTAAATAAGTCTATGTTCCCCACACCACCTCCCTGTTTTAATATACTGCATATTTCTCTCTACACTACAAACTCCTTGAAAGCTGAGATCATAGTTCGTAGTTGTTTTATATCTAATGAATCAGCATAAAGTGCTTCATACATGTAAGGAATCACATATTAACAGCCCAAACCTCTTTTCTTATAAATATGGAAAAGAAATATAATGCCCACAAAGTGTTCCAAAGCCTTATGTAGCTCTAGTAATCAAAATTTGGTTATAATATTACAGAAACTACAAAACAGTTTTTGGCCAGGCGTAGTGGTAATCCCAGCACTTTGGGAGGCCGAGGTGGGTGGATCACTTGACGTTAGGAGTTCGAGATCAGCCTGGCCAACATGGCGAAACCCTGTCTCCACTAAAAAAACAAAAAATTAGCTGGGCGTGGTGGCGGGCACCTGTAATCCCAGCTACTTGGGAGGCTGAGGCAGGAGAATTGCTTGAACCTGGGAGGTGGAGGTTGCAGTGAGCTGAGATCATGCCAGCCTGGGCAACTCCGTCAAGAGTGAAACTCCGTCTCCAAAAAAAAAAAAAAAAAAGTAAAGTATAAAACAACTTTAAGTATCAAATATATAGTTAATATATTCTAATGTTTTTTATGGTAGTTATGCTAGATTCCCCATCTTCATTCATATTCTGAACTGTGAAAATCTGAAGAAACAGATTTTTCTCCTCACTTGCAACCCTAGTTTTGGTAAGTTTGGAATTAGCATACATTAGATTCAGCTATTGCAGATATTGAAACAAAACCTCATGCTCTGTTTGCATATCTAAGTTCAATTTCCAGAACTTAGAATTTTAAGTTAAAAAAAAGCAGTATGGAAACATAACCTTACAAAATTTGCATAGTTTTATACCCTGCAAATATTGTTTTGATCCCCAATCCTACAATGACCTTTAAATAATCAGAATAAAGTTTCTCACTACTCAGAGAGCCTTAAGATTTACTTGGCACTCTAAGTTAACCATATGAAAACTTTGAAGCACAAAGGAATAGTAAATAACACAACCATTTTAAGTTACCATGGCCTGTCATTACAGAATCATTAAGCAATATTTTCAAGGAGTAAGCAGAAAGCTTTATAACTCAAATGTGTAAGATTTTCTTCTGTGCTTTATGGGCTAAGTTATTTGCTTTCTAGTTAAGAATACGGAATATTTAAAGCCACACCTCATAAATTATAAAATTCACTTCATGTTAATTTTCAGCATTCTTCATAAAGATAACACCATAAATTAAGTTATAAAAACAATATGGAAATTCAATAATCAAACTCAAACTGTCTGTATTTACACACACAAACACACAGTAACATAATTAAGAGGCTGGCTAGCTTAAGGTATACAGAAAAATTACTTTACTCAGAAAAAAAGAATTAAATATCTTTAAAGATAAAGATTTCTGGCCAGGTACCATGGCTCATGCCTGTAATTCCAACATTTTGGGGGACCAAGGCAGGAGGATTGCGTGAGCCTAGGAGTTCAAGATCATGCTGGGCAACATAGGAAGACCCTGTCTCAATCAATCAATCAATCAGTCAGTAAAATTAGCCAGGCATGGTGGTACACACTTGTGGTCCCACTTACTCGGGAGGCTGAGGTGGGAGGATCACTTAAGCCCAGGAGGTCGAGGCTGTAGTGTGTTGTGATGGAGCCCCCACACTCCAGCCTGGACGACAGAGTGAAATCCCTCTCAAAAAAAAAAAAATAATAAACAAGTAAGATTTTTCATAGTTTACTGATTAAAGTACTCACTGGTTTAGAATCTAGTTGTGGGGACTGGGCATGGTGGCTCATGCCTGTAATACAGAGTGAAAATCTCTCAAAAAAAAAAAAAATAATAAACAAGTAAGATTTTTCATATTTTACTGTTTTTTGGCCAAATGGATGTAAAGGAAAATATATTCTCTATATTACGTATTTTTTTATCTAGCTGCAAACTTGAATTAAAGAATGAATTTCAAAGTGTATAAAATAAACTGATTATCTAACTCAAACCTATACAACTCTTACTCGGATCAGGTCCCTTGCTGACAATAGCAATACTATCTGTTTACATGAAGATATGTATACAAACATTTTACAAGGAAACGTAAGCACAAAAAGCAGCAGAAGAAAGTACACACAACTCTGGCACTACATACTTCATACTTATCTGTAGTTGTCTACTCAAAGCTTAAAGAGAGAGGATAAAATAGTTAAGAAGGATAGAAAACCTAGCTTTCCATACTTCCAGCATCATCTCTTCTTGGCACTGAGAGTTCCCTGTTTTACAGAATATTATAAATCCCAGAACAGGATAAAATTCAAAGAAATTCAGAAATGGAATTTAGAGGTTATCTTTTCCAGGTAGCCTAATTTAAAGATGTGAAGACTGCGCTACAAAGTCGATAAGAAGGTAAGACCACAGTTTAGTTCCTATGACTTCCCCACTACAATCTTCTCCTTCTCTTACCACCTACAGAGATGCAATTGTCAATAGCAAAATATAATCCAGAGATAAATTCTTTCTGGTAACCTGCCATTTTTAACACCGACAACATTTGTTCCGGAGAGGAATAATTTAAGAGTTACACGTATTTCACTTCACAACGGAAGTAGAAACAACTCATATTATTTAGGTCTCCCTTCTTGCTGTAAGAACTTTCCAGAACACAGGATCAGGAATAGTCAAAGGGCTGACATGTCTTTCATTGCCCTTCCTGTCTTTCCACTTCCCATGTGAACAAACTCCACCCTGATAACCCTGTAACCTCCTTTACATACAATTTGATCAGTAACCACCTTTCTTCATCTGAGAAAGAAACGACAATGAAAAACTATAGCCACCAACACTAAGCACTTTGCTTGCTACTTTAGACTCCTATCTTTTCCTCTACTCTGAATATTCTAAATATAGTTTATGTTCCTGGGGTTTCTCATCCTGCTGTCTTTGCAAACTATAAGTTCCAAAGGCATGTTTCTGCTGTTTTATTAGGTGTGTGACAATGGAAGTAGTAATTCTGACTACTTCATGAATGAATAATGTATGTGAAGGTACTCTAAATTGTAAAGTTTAAGATAAAAGTAGTACCTCTATCCTATTAGAATGATAAGTAACAATACAAACAAGTAAAAAGTTTCTAGGAAATTACAGCGTACATTAGGGATTTAACTAATCTTAACAGAAATTAATCTTCTGACATAACCCAGAAAAATAAAGCAGTAGCACCTAACATTCAGTACATCATACATTTGTCAATGGTTATTTTTTTTAAAGTTTAATGAGTGATACGCTACACTATGCTCAATTTTAGGAGAAATTACTTTCATAATATTATAAATTATTTATTGCTACTTTTGGACACAATTATTGCCTATGAATACCAAAATGATTAAAACCTACAAGTTTAAAAATGTCTTTAAAGTAAAATTATTACAGCTTTCTTAATACTGTCTTAATTTTCCAGATAAACCTACTTAGGCATTAGACATGGCACTCAAATAAATTTCTAATTTGTTTAAGTAAACATAAAAGAAAACCTAATCAAAACGGCTCGTAAAACAAAAGAAACTCACTCAATGTCTTCCTAACAGCTTAGTTCTAAATTAAAACATACATACTCAGCCCACACAGAGTAAGATTTTGTACTGTCAAATAAACATTCATCCAAGAATGCATGCAAAGAAATTAGAATTTTATTGAAAATTCAAATGTTACCTCTGTTTTTGTAAAATGAGCTAGGCTTAACGTACAGTAGTCAAAATTACATTGAATGAATGACCTGAAATGAAAAAACTGTTTTTCTTCACAAATATCATACTACTAGCTAGACAAAAAAAGAAGCATCCCTTTTCGTGGCAATACTAACTCACTTTAATTTAGGATGGAAATAACCAATAGAAAAATATGTGATGACTGCATTTCACTCAAGTATTTTTTTAGGCCTTCTAATAATGTATAGTATAATCTCCAAATAAAAGATTTCACCCAAAAATATTCACAGAAGGACTATACCAAGAAACTATTCCATTCCTGTATCTTCTGCTTTCTCTATTTCATCCAAAAGCAAGCATTCCTAATACTTATAAAAAGGCCTTGATGTTTTATATAGGTATCTTTCTAAAAGATTAAAGAACCATACAGGTAATTATAATTTACTGGAAGTATATAACACGATCTTAAAAATGGCATAGTAAAAATAACTTTCTAGGCTCAATGAAATAAAGGTAACTTTAGCTAGGTATCTGTTATTGTTAATAAACAACCGAAATCTTAACCAAGTTTGGTATTTCAGCATTCTCTTTCATGTCTCAGTTTATTAAAATTAAACAACAAATAAGGTTAAACAATAAAAACAAGCTCTTAGGTAAACAGTTTCTAATTTAAAAACAAAAAGACAAAAACCACCTACATTTTTCCTTAGGGGATTAAAATTTTTCCTACATGATGTTGACCTCCAGCTTTGTATTTGTCTCCAAGTAGTACTAAGTTATTAAGTTTGAACAGAGATTAGTTTAATATTCTAAAGAATTGGTTTTAAGGTTGGGACTGACTGGTCATCTTTTCTCTCAAGCTCTATTAAAAGCCTTTTTTAAACAAACGTTATCAATAAAACATCTTGACTTTAGACATATTTAAATAAACTGAAGCAAAAATACAAACAATGCTCTAATATCTGCTCATGAAATATTCAGTAATTATTTCTATTTTTACTCCCTGACCACCATTGTTTACCAAACTGTGCCTAGGTTTACATCACTTTTGCTGCCTGTAAACAGCCCTGGCTAAAATATATATGAACAAGGTTCACTTAAAAAAAAAAGATGTTCACGTAACTCTAAGTTTTTTTTTTGTTTGTTATCTTTTAGCACAGATAATCAAAGATCAAAACTTTAAGTACCACATAGCTAATGATCAAAGAGTATAATCCTCTATCACCCAGGAATATACACAAAAGCACCAAAAAAAAAAAAAAAAAAAAAAAGGTAATTGTAGTCATATTCTGATGAAGCTGGACTATTCCAAAAGAAAAAACTGAAAAAGATACAAAATGATTTTTAAAAGTGGCCATAAATGATCTAATTTCCAAATCAATGAATCGATGAATATTCCAGGCAAATAACATTAGAAAACTAACAGTGCCATTTTTTCTCTCAAAATTCCAATACTATACAAAATAAAGAATACAGTCACCATTATATGATAAACCTTAGAAAATCATGATCAAGACTGAGCATACAACTATTCAGCTGAGGAGTAATCACAGCATTCTACTTACGAAAGAAAAAAAGAAAGTCAAAAAACTCACTTTATATAGTATCTTGCACCTTCAAAAGTATATGCTTCTTCCCAGCCAGTAGGCAAATCTAAAACAATACATATATTACAATTAGTATTACTTCAATGATAGCAAAATAAGTTTCAATCAATTTTAATTATTCATTTTCATTTATTAGCTGTTTTAAGTAGATTACTAACAAAAAAAAGTGTTGAGCTGCCAATACAATAGTAGATATCATTTTTTGAAAAATAGCAATTCAAATTTAAAGCCATCAGAAAAATGTCCACAATATTAGAGATTATCTGACCTGAGTACACATTGTAATATATTAGGGTGGAGAGGAACTATGTTCTGGCATCCAAGAAAGCAAAGGGAGGCCTTCTAATTCCAGGTGAAACACTCATGAATGACTAGCAAAAAACCAAAACTGTGCGTAACAGGCAACGCCTGCCTCTTCTTGTGCATACTATACTGTGTCTACTTAAGATCATTTTTTTCAGTTACACAAATGAATCCATCTAGGAAGTGTCACCGAAGAGAATGCAGAACTTCCTAAGTACTTAATTAATGGAAAAGAAACGGCACCGAATACTTCCGTGTTTGTTTCCAAAAATTTGACTAAGAGACGTGAAGTTTCAAGTAGTAAAGTTGGGAATAATTCAGGTGAACAATGGTATCATTATGTGCTACATATTACTTATTAATGACAAGTTGTTTGGATTTCATCAAAATACCTCTTGGAAGTAAAAACAACTGATGTGTGTACAAAACCACAGAGTCCAAGCAAAATAAACCAAACCAGAAAAAAAAAATAAGTGAAATCACATAAGAGAACAACATTTTTCTGTGGCGTGAATGTTATCAAATCTGTGAGGGTAACTAGGACACATATTTATATCACACATATTTCCATAGGATAATTATTTAATCTCGTCTTTAATGAAATATCGTCTTTAATGAAATAAATCTGTTATTATCCATAGAAGCAAAGAGGCCATCAAAGTTGGAATATGCGTGTAAAACACCAGAAAGGTATATTGAAGCAAAAGCCTGCACCGGGGAATTGAGAAACATGACGGTGTATTAGTCAGAAATGCCTTAAAAATGTAACCTCATCATGCTTGCTACACAAGCCTTTCCTTTCTTCCTCCACCTTTTTGCAAATCTGGAGACATTAGTCACTTCAGTGAACTCCAGCATTTCACAGAGAAGCAGGTTTGTTCAATATCCTGGCAACTTTAACAGATTCACGGAATGTCAGAGTCGGAGAGAGTGTATCCCAGAGGCCAGCTCTGAGGACTGCTGAAACTGGCCTTGCCTTCGACCCAAACTGCTCTCAAACCTTTCCAATCACCAGGACTGGAGGCAGGCCAGTAAGAGAACACATGTTACATTTCAAAGACAAACAAGTTTCACAAATGTAAACAAAGAATGATAAAAGAAACCCAGACCAGCACAGAAACTACGAGGAGCCTTTTCTAGCTCCACTCACACTGAGCATTCAAACAAGCTCCCAAAGCCATCCGAGAGAGCCGCTTCCCCACGGACCCCCTCCAAACAGGGCCCGGTGTCCACACACGGGACACCCCCTCGCACGCCCACTGCCTCCTGGCAGTCTGTGCAACCTCCGTGCGGCTGGCGGGGACTTTAGATCCGGATCGCCAACAACTGAGGCTGCGAACGCCTCCTCCGGCTCCGGCTGCTCCTCCTGTGGCAGGAGGGAACGCGCCAAGCGTTTTCCGAGCCGCTCCCTGTCACAGAGCGGATCGCAGCACCCCCGAACTCCTCTCCTCCTCCTCCATCAGCCACCTACCCACAAGTCCCACCTAAGAGGAGGAGGAAGCTGCACGGCAGGAGGCAGCGCTCCCGGGAGGAGGGGGAGGATGTGGTTACGTTATCCCGGCGGGCGAGCAGGGTCTGGGGCTGCAGGGAGGGGAGTGGGCAAGGACTGCCTAAAGGTTGCTGAGGGGCAAGACGGCAGCTGGGGGTGGCCGGGGAATGAGTAGCGGCGGCGGAGGAAAAACTCAGGACTCCAGGTTTCAGGGATGGGAGCGTCGCCACTCCAGGGGCGCAAGGGTCGTCTAGGCTGGGATGGGGGAGAGGGCGCAGGAAGAGGGCGCCGTCTCCAAGTTCTGATGAAAGGCTGAGGAGAAAGAGGAGCCCCGAGACTGGAGAGAACTCCCGGCGGCGGAGCCCCCGTGGCCCTTCTACCTGCGGCCGCCCCCTCCCGGCCTCCGCCCCG
>NW_012101543.1:2872364-2875742 GCF_000951045.1 Mandrillus leucophaeus | reverse complement strand
CCCTCCCTCGGGCCCCTCCCGCGTGCCCGCCCCCTCCGCCGCGCGAAGGTTCCGGGATCGATTAAAAAAAAAAAAACGCGTCCTGCCCCCAGGGCTTTGCCCGAAGGCTTCCCATCCCAGGGCGCGATCAAAGGGAGCCTAATAATGTCCGCGCCCCTGATTTCTCTGTCTTTCAAACAACAAAAACACAGCGTCCGAGCTTTGTTTTATAAGAGCTGTTGGAGAGCCAACAGATTTTTCCAATATATTTATCGTTTTAAAATGGAAAGCTGTTTTTATTAAAGCACACGAAAGGCTTTTCCTGTTTGTTTGTTGTGTGCCAGATATCAAAGGTTGGACGTGATACGTGGCCCCATGAAATATAACTGGATTTAGACCTGACAAAACAAGTTTTTTCTCTTCCTAGGCCCCTTAAGTCATATCTTATAAGATAAAAACTCTGCTTTTTCTGCTACTTCTTTTTAAAGATTCACTTATTATCAGTGTGGATTTTTACGTCCCCCTGTCTCCAATAGATTACAATAATAGCTTATTTTACGAAGTCCTTATGACGGTGTACATTTTTAAATCTTCACAACAACTGTGTGTGTGTGTGTATATATATATATAAACAATCTATAAAAATCCCCATTTTACAGATAGGAAAAATGAAGTTTAAAAACACAGTAGTTTGCCCAGTCATACTAATAACTGCCAAAGCCTGGATTCAAACTGGCTGTAGGATTTCAAAAGTATATTTGTATAACCTCCTTGCTGTACAAGCCTACTTTGTTTTATTGTGATTCACTTTATTGCTGTTTGCAGATATTTCATGTCTTACAAATCGAAGGTTTGTGGCAACTCTGCATTAAGCAAGTCCTAGCACCGTTTTTCAACAGCGTTTGCTCACTGCATGTCTTTGTAGCACATTTTGGTAATTCTCGCAATCTTCCAAACTTTTTCATTATTGTACCTGTTACAGTGATCTGTAATCAGTGATCTTTGATGTTGCTGTTGGAATTGTTTTGAGGGCACCATGAACTGAACCCATGTAAGACAGGGATCTTAATAAATGTGTGTGTTCTGACTGCTCCACCGACCACTGTTCCTCTGCCTCTCTGCTTCATCTTGGGCCTCCCTATTCCCTGAGATGAAACACTAATAATAATGGCCTAATATTGAAATTAGGCCAACCAGTAACCCTACAATGCCCTCTAAGTGACCAAGTGAGAGGAAGAGTTGCATATCCCTTACTTTAAATCAGAAGCTAGAAATGATTAAGCTTAGATGTATCAACAGCCAAGAGAGGCCAAAAGCTCAGCCTTGTGTCAAATAATTAGACAAGTTGGGAATGCAAAGGAAAAGTTCTTGAAGGAAATTGAAAATGCTACTCTAGTGAACACACGAATTATAAGAAAACAAAACAGCCTCATTGCAGATAGGGAGAAAATTTTAGTGGTCTGGGGAGAAGATCAACCCAGCTACAACATTCCCTTTAGCCAAAGCCTAATCCAGAGCAAGGCTCTAACTCTCTTCAATCTCATGAAAGTTGAGAGAGCTGAGGAAGCTGCCGAAGAAAAGGTTGAAGCTAGCAGGGATTTAAGGAAAGACACCATCTCCATAACACAATAGTACAAGATGAAGCAGCAGATGATGATGTAGAAGCTGCAGCAAGTTATCCAGAAAATCTAGTTAAGATCATTGAAGGTGCCTACACTAAACATATTTTCAATGTAGACAAAACAGCCTACTATTGGAAGAAGATGCCATCTAGGACTTTCATTGCTAGAGAGGAAAAGTCAATGCCTGGCTTCAAAGGGCAGGCTGACTCTTTTGTTAGGAGATAATGCAGCTGGTGACTTTAGGTTGAAGCCAATTCTCACTGACCATTCCAAAAATTCTAAGGCCCTTAAAAATTATGCTAAATATACTCTTACTGTGCTCTATAAATGGAACAACAAAGCCTAGATGACAGCACATCTGTCATGACTTACCGAACATTTTAAGTCTGCTGTTGAGACCTACTGCTCAAAAAAAAAAAAAAAAAGAAACCAAAAGAAAAGAAAAAGTGATTCCTTTCAAAATATTTCTGTTCATTGACAGTGTACCTGCTTACCCAAGAGTTCTCCTGGAGACATACAAGGAGA
The DNA here is from genome assembly GCF_000951045.1 of Mandrillus leucophaeus. Classification (NCBI taxonomy): domain Eukaryota; kingdom Metazoa; phylum Chordata; class Mammalia; order Primates; family Cercopithecidae; genus Mandrillus; species Mandrillus leucophaeus. The sequence goes on along the minus strand of NW_012101543.1, from coordinate 2,873,616 downwards.
TTAATGTTGTTTTCATGCTAGCTAAGTCAACATGCATCCTGCAGTTCATGGATCAAGGAGTCATTGTGACTTTCAAGTCTTATTATGTAGAAAGTACATTTCATAAGGCTATAGCTGCCATAGATGCTAGGTCCTTGGATGGATGTGGAAAAAGTAAATTGAAAAAATTCATCATTCTGGATGCCATCAAGGACATTTGTGACTTAAGGGAGGAAGTCAAAAGATCAACATTATCAGGAGTTTGGAAGAAGTTGATTCCAACCCTCATGGATGAGTTTGAGGGGTTCAAGACTTCAGTGGAGTCAGTAACTAGAAATGTGGAAATAGCAAGAGAACTAGAATTAGAAGTAGAGCCTGAAGATGGGGCTGTATTGCCACAATCTCATTGTAAAATTTGAAGGGATAAGGAGTGATTTCTTGAGATGGAATCTATTCCTGGTGAAGATACTGTAAACATTGTTGAAATGACAACAAATGGTTTAGAGTATTATATAAACTTAGTCAATAGAATACTGGCAGGGTTTGAAAGGATTGATTCCAATTTTGAAAGAAACAGTATCACATGCTACAGAGAAATCCTTCATGGAAGGAAGGGTCAATCAATGCAGCAAACTTCATTATTGTCTTTAAGAAACTGCAACAACCGCTCTTCCCTGCATCGACACTAGCCTGACTGGTCAGCAGCCATCAACAACATTGAGGCAAGATCCACCAGCGAAAAGACTAAGACTTGCTGGAGACTCAGATGATCCATTAGCATTTTTTAACCATTAGATTTTTTTTTTTTTTTTTTGCTTTTGTTTAGGACACATTTTTCTGTTTTGTTTGTTTGTTTGTTTGTTTGTTTTTGCAGGTTTCATGTTTTCTAGCTGAATGTTGAACATTATGGATGGCGCATAGTAGGGACCCTGAATGATGTTGTCTTCCTTTGAAAAGTGTTGAGTTTTGGGCCCGGTGCAGTGGCTCACGCCTGTAATCCCAGCACTTTGGGAGGCCGGGGTGGGCAGATCACCTGAGGTCAGGAGTTCAAGACCAGCCTGGCCAACATGGCGAAGCTGGGACGTCTCTACTAAAAATATAAAAATTAGCTGGGCGTGGTGGCGGGTGCCTGTAATCCCAACTACTCAAGAGGCTGAGGCAGGAGAATCGCTTGAACCCGGAGGTTGCAGTGAGCCGAGATCAAGCCATTGCACACCAGCCTGGGCAACAGAACAAGACTCTCTCTCAAAAAAGAAAGAAAGAGAGAAAGAGA
>NW_012101543.1:2868540-2872314 GCF_000951045.1 Mandrillus leucophaeus | reverse complement strand
CAGTGGCGTGATTTCAGCTTACTGCAACCTCGGTTTCCCGGGCTCAAGCAATTCTCCTGTCTCAGCCTCCCTAGTAGCTGGGACTACAGGTGCGCATCACTATGCTCAGCTAATTTTTGTTTCACCATGTTGGCCAGATTGATCTCGAACTCCTGACCTCAGGTGATCCACCCACATTGGCCTCTCAAAGTGCTAGGATTACAGGTGTGAGCCACCACGCCTGGCTAAAGTATTTTTAAAATGAAGGCATGTACATTTTTTAGCCATAATGCACACTTAATGGATTACAGTATAGTGTAAATATAACTAATACATGCACTAGGAAACCAAGGAAATTGTGTGACTCACTTTATTGCTATGTTCACTTTATTGTGGTGGTCTAGAAATGAACCAGCAGTATCTCCTAGGTATGCCTGTAGTTACAAAATAAGTCTTGCTGGCCGGGCGCGGAGGCTCACGCCTGTAATCCTAGCACTTTGGAAGGCCGAGGCGGGTGGATCACGAGGTCAGGAGATGGAGACCATGCTGGCTAACATGGTGAAACCCCGTCTCCACTAAAAATACAAAAAATTTTTAGGGCGTGGTGGCGGGCGCCTATAGTCCCAGCTACTCCGGAGGCTGAGGCAGAAGAATGGCGTGAGCCCAGGAGGCGGAGCTTGCAGTGAGCCAAGCTCCTTTTTTTTTAATAAATAAAAAATAAGTCTTGTCTGCCTTCTTCCTCTTTTGTTTGTTGAACAAGGGCGGATTTCGCTGCGACTGGAATCTTCTCCCTTAACGCCATCTAAGAGTAACTGCCTCTTCTCATTGTCTCTGGTCTTTTACCACACTCGGAATCGCTTATGCATCTTTGCAGCAAGATGACTCATTCCAACAGGATGCACAGTTCAGTAATAATAGTACTACTTAGTATTCTTATAGCACCTAATTTTGTGACCAGTTTTGGGTGTTTCTGAAGCATGATCTCATTCATCTTCTCAGTAACTTAAAATGGTAAATAACTTTTTTCAACAGTTAAGGAAACTAAGGCACAGAAAGGGTAAATGACCTCGGACAAAGCCATATCCAGCAAGTCAGTTGGGGCCTGGATGAGAATGCAGTTTCACTGAACTTTTTCTCCCATGCTCTGATTCCCCAAGGCCATTCTGTCTTCAGTGAAAAAGAGTCTGCAATTACTGCTATAATTTTCCTGTCCATCTGCACACACAAGGGGGAAAAAATAACATCATTTTAATGTTTTCTCTTTTGGTTCCTTTGCATTCTCCTCTTTCATTTCACTACTTATTACTTCTTGACATCTTATCTCCTGCCCAGTCTCTGGAAAAAAAAAAAATGACTCTTTTTTTTTTTTTTTTTAATCAATGAATAACTAGCAGGAAATGTTCCACATTAGCGTCAGTGGTCACTGAATATAATATAGCAAGAAAATCAGGAGTTACTGACTTTGTATTATGCTGTCATTGCAAATAAAAAATCTAAAGTCAGTCTTTTAATATGATTATAACTTTGCAATTCTAGTACCAGTTAGTCCAGCTATAGCGTTTGACTTTTTCACTGTGTACTACTGGGAAGCCTGTAAGTTAACCATATGCAGCACTGGTATTCCTTTTAGCCCTAAATCTTTTGATATTACAAGATTCATTAGTGCAAGGCACATTTCAAAAAGCAATAGAAATTCACTTCATAAAAATGTGTATCTTTTTTTTTTTTTTTTTTTTTTTGAGGCGGAGTCTCGCTCTGTCGCCCAGGCTGGAGTGCAGTGGCCCGATCTCGGCTCACTGCAAGCTCCGCCTCCCGGGTTCCCGCCATTCTCCTGCCTCAGCCTCCCGAGTAGCTGGGACTACAGGCGCCACCACCACCCCCGGCTAATTTTTTTGTATTTTTAGTAGAGACGGGGTTTCATTGTGTTAGCCAGGATGGTCTCGATCTCCTGACCTCGTGATCCGCCCGTCTCGGCCTCCCAAAGTGCTGGGATTACAGGCTTGAGGCCACTGCGCCCGGCCAAAAATGTGTATCTTAAGAAATCACATTCACAGTGCTTAAATGGCAGTCTAGAATCTTATGTACAATTCTATAATGTCCCCCCAAATTTAGGAAAAGCAGTAAATAAAAAACTTAGTGACACATATACAAAAAGAGGCATGCTTCTGATTTGGGGAAATAATTGCCCTTAGGACTTCCAAGAGCCAGTAAAAGCAGCCTCAATATTAGAAAGATGGGCGCTGTGAATAATTTCCATCCTTAATGAATAAAATTGTATTTTTCTTAAAATCATTCTAGAATGCCCTCTCTCTGTCACTATGTCTTTATCTAGTTCTGCTTTATCTTGTAGTTGTGTGTATACGTGAGTCTCCTTCACTGTAGTGAGGTAAGAATCACGCCCTTCCCATCACAGAATCTCCGCAACCTTGAGTCAGCACTAGAATGGTTACTGAATTTAATTTTCTTCCCAATGCTTCTACCTACCAACAGAGTTATTTCCCAACAACATATCCCCTTTTTTTAATCACCCCATACCTCTTCAATAACTTATTCAGATACAAACTAATATCTAACCTCTGCTTTTTATTGTCTTTTTTTTTTTTCATATTTCCATCCTATGAGACTATTCAATTTCTTATATCATGATCTGCCTTTTGGAGCAGCATTATCCGATGACTATCACAGCACAGCCAAAAAAAGAGGAGGTTTAACAAGTACTGAGCACTAAAAATAAACGTCCCTCGCCTCATATATGAAGGAAAATCCTTGTTCTAAAGAGCTTATAGTTCAAACAAAGCAGAAAAAAACACATAATAACAAGAAAAACACAAAGTTAAGTTTCCTAAAATATGTGAAAGGAAAAAGAACAAGGTGACATCTGAGAAAGCAGCTAATCAATTTGTTTCCTTTTTTTAAAGGGAATGGGAAAAATTTCTGAGTTCTAGAAAATGGAGAAAGAGGCTCATGAGAGAGAAGATAATTCCTTCTAGTATTAAGAAGCGTCTATCGTTCATATATATATTAATGTTTATTAAAATATACAAACAAACTTTTGTGACTTTTATGTGGTTGTCTTTCCAAATATATTTGTGATACCTCATGTATCACATTATTGCATGAAATACCTCATACATCACATGTTGCATTATTAATTCACAAAATAAGAATTTTTTTTTTCTTTTTTTTGAGATGAGGTCTCACTCTGTTGCCCAGGCTGGAGTGCAGTGGCATGATCTCTGCTCATTGCAACCTCCACGTCCCAGGCTCAAGTGATCCTTCCACCTAAGCTTCCAGAGTAGCTGGGACCACAGGTGCAAACCACCAGGCCTGGCTAACTTTTTGTATTTCTGGTTAGAGACGGGGTTTCACCACGTTGCCCAGACTGGTCTTGAACTCCTGAGCTCAGGCAATGCACCCACCCACCTTGGCCTCCCAAAGTTCTGGGATTACAGGTATGATGAGTCACCACACCCAGCTGACAATAAAGAATATTGTAAACAGTTTCTGTAACTTTTAACTAGTCAGCAGTAAGGTGTTATATACCATCAAAAGTGTACAGTGAAGGGCAAACTATGTGATCCAATTAGCTTAGTGGAAATCTAGGCAGAAAGACTGGAGACTGAGGGTCTAAGGCAGAGAAGAAAAATAAAAATCTGGCCGAGCGCGGTGGCTCAAGCCTGTAATCCCAGCACTTTGGGAGGCCGAGACGGGCGGATTACGAGGCCAGGAGATCGAGACCATCCCGGCTAACACAGTGAAACCCCGTCTCTACTAAAAAAATACAAAAAACTAGCC
>NW_012101543.1:2861993-2868237 GCF_000951045.1 Mandrillus leucophaeus | reverse complement strand
GGGAGGCTGAGGCAGGAGAATGGCGTGAACCCGGGAGGCGGGGCTTGCAGTGAGCTGAGATCCGGCCACGGCATTCCAGCCTGGGCAACAGAGCCAGACTCTGTCTCAAAAAAATAAATAAATAAATAAATAAAAGAAAAATAAAAATGTGGAAATCAGTTTATTAAAGCTTTTTTTTCTGTTAAGAACTGGATACAGAGAGATACAAATACAATTATTTCTTTCACTCATTCTTTCAACAACCATAGGCTGTATGGGGTCCCTACCGTTCTGCTGGGTGATAGCAACTAAAAGACTCGGCTAACTTTCGGCAGCTTAGAAAGGGAGATGGATATGTAAGTATAGTGTGGGAAGTAGCATTCCCATCCCTGTCATGGACTATAAATCTTCTGTAACGGTTATTTTTCAAGGGTGTCCCATGAACCATTCAAGGTCTATGGTGAACTATGGTCTTTTAATGTTGATGTTTTGGAGTGCTCTTCGGTTATGAAAAGGGAGAATGGAAAGAAATATGTAATAACACTAGTTATTTTGCTGCTGGCTGATCTCTTGACTACAGCAGGGATTCTAGACAAAGTTTAGGGCATCTGTTTGGAGGCATGGAGAATAAAAGGGAAGGAGATGGTTTAAAAGCTTGCATCTGAACCCCTGAACCTGTTCAAATTAAACACCTCTTCTTTACCTCAGTCAGGGAAACTGTAATTATCTACTCCTCTCTTTGCTATAAAAGAGAAAGCAAAATTCCAACAGCAGAGAATTAAGAAAAGAAGTATGTTATAATGCAGGAGCAGGGGGCAGGGTAGGGAAGGGGGACACTGAGTCAGGAGTCTGGCTGAATTTTATACTTGGCCTTGCCATTAATTAGTTGTGTGACTTTAGACAACTCTTTTAACCTCCACTTCCCACTCAGACCTCTGGATCCTCATGTGGAAAGTGAGACCATAGGTCTATTTAGGACATTAAATACGACACTTTTTCCCTCTAAAGTCCTGTGCACTCCAGTGACTGCAGTTGGGGATGTTTTGTCACAGTGAACAGACACGAGTAAGATGCCTGATCTGTACAATTGTTTAGGATTTCCTGCCACTTAGATGGCTTGTTTATAAAAAAGTTTGGAAGAGCAATTTACACATTTTTTTTCCCCACACACACTTGTATTTCGCTTCTACAAAGGGCTCTATAACATAGACATTATAGCACGTTGTAAGCAAGAAAACGGGCTCCTCATAGATATCATATCCCGTAGCCATGAAGTGGCAGACTTAGGGCTTGAACCACCTTCTTCTGACATTAGGTTTTAAATTTCATCCACAAGACATTCCCTTCTGAACGAAGCTTCATCCATTGTGTCTATTTCCCCAGCCCCAGTCACTCTTCCACCCACTGCAGTTGTTATCTGCTCTCACCACTTCACTGTGCCTGCTCTTCCGGGTCACCAGTTGCCCTGCTGTAAGTTACCAAGTTCAGGGGATATTGCAGTTCTGAGCTTTTCCAACCTTCATACTGTATTGACGTAGTCACCACTCCTACTCCTTGAAACTCTCCACTTTTTGGTTTTATGACACCACTTCCTGTAGCTCTCTTGCTCTTGTGGCAATATTTATCGAAGTGTGTTCTATTGATCATCTGCAGCTGAGTCACTGGAGATGCTTTTTAAAATTCATTCCTGAGCCCTTCCCCAGACCCATTCAACCAGACCTTCTGAGGGTTAGACAAAGAAATTGGCATTTAGCAAACACTTTGGTGATTCTTATATATACTAATGTATGAGAACTACTGCCCAATAGGATTGTAATTCCTAAATCTATATTTCCACCCTAGACCTGTCTCCTAAGTTCTAGACCATATATCAAATTTTCTTCTAGACATGTTTCTTCTGGAACATTCCTTCTGGATGTTCCTTAAGTACTTCAAACTCAACATGCCAAAACAAATGACTTTTCCTTCAAATACTTGTAACACTCCATTTACCCTCTTAGTGAATGGTACCAGCATCCAACCAAATATCCACATCAGAAACTTCAAAATCATTTCCCCCACAACTAGTCAGTTAACAAATTGTATTATCTGTCCATTAAATATATCATCACATGATTATCTCTTCCTTATTTCCACATCGTAATATGAGCACTCATCACTGCCACCCAAGTGATCTTTTCAAAAATACAAATCTAATTATGTTTCTTTCTTGCTTAAAATCCTCTCATGGCTCAAAACACTTACAGGATAAAATCCCAAGCCTGTTGTTTGTCATCTGAGGCCCTTCCTGATCTAAGCCTTGCCAGCCTGCATGTTAGCCATATGGAATGGCCCACTGATCTCTGAACCAGCCAGGTTCTTTCAAGCCTTTGCACATGCTACCCTCTCTCTCTCTAAAATGCCCTCTTTCCTGTTTATGTAACAAACTCCTACCAATGTTTAAATTCTTAGCCCAAAGCTACTTCTGGTATGAAACCATCCCTGATTCCTTTGGACCAATGTCATAACACCTTCTACCATACTCACATATCTTCACTACTGAAATATTATAGCTTATATCTTTTTCTCCTCCTTAAACTTCCTAAATGAAACATTTTATTTATCTTCATCATCTAGCATTCAATAAACATTATTTAAGTGAATGAAGAATTAATATTTAACATTTACATAATGTTGTATATTTTATAAAGCACTCCATATTTGATACTTATTTCTGCTTGTATTACTGTGACCTGCCAGTGAGTTATGGTTCTACCCTTTCTTAGATTTAACACTCCATTTAGCTTTTTATAGACTGTCCCATATAGAAGAGAAAAAGTGGCATGGGCCCAAGAGCAGCATAGCAGTGTATGAAAATAGCTGCTTTCCAGAGAGCTGTCTACCTGGCTTAAAAATTACTAAGGATTTATAGATATTTTGAGTAAGACACTGAAGGACAGAAGGAATTCAGCATTATCTTTAGTTTGTTAAAGGGACCTATGGTCCTTCCTTTATGTACAAATTCTTCCTAGAGAAAGTAGTATTGATAAAAGTAATGTGTAGTACTTAGAAGATAAAATAAAATTTAGCTACATTAACTGGAGGGGAAAACGTGTACATTTATAATTGCTGAAGATGTGTGTAGCTTAAGTGACAATGGCTATCAGATCTCATGCCCTGAGCCCAAGGGATAAGTGAAAGAATGAAGGAGACTAATTTTCTCCCTCATCATTACCATTTTACACAGTGCGTGAGTACTCTCTAAGTAGACTCTAAATGGACTATTTTTATTTAATATTTTGGGTCAGTACTTGCTTAAAACAAGAAAATTTTTCCCATTTGGCAATTCATATCTTTTAATAGAAAATTACACACACACACACACACACACACACACACTTATTTGATTTTAACCAATTTCCCTGAATTTCCAATTCAATGTTTGATCCAGTCACATGTGGGATTATATAAATAATAATATATCATGCAATATCTTTAGTTAATTGTAATGTATTTTATAGTCCAAATTAAGGAAAATTTAATGCAAATTTGTGCATTATCATAGGCTTTGCCTTGTGCATAGTTTGTGCTCAACAAATGTTTAGTAACTGACTGAATCATAAAATAACAGTGTACAGTGCTAGGGGAAAAAATGGAGACTTTTGAACAAACTCCTCTGTCTTGGATACATTTTTTCTTAAAACCAAGCAGTTGTAAATTCAGAAGTATCTTTATCAGTTGAATTTCTGATCTGAAGAACATATGTATCCGACCTAAGAAAATCAAGAAAAAGTTATGAATAACTACAATAAGAAATGTGAACAGATTTAAACTGAAAAGGGCTGAGAACATGAATCATATCAGCTTAAATTTCTCTTTTTCTTTACAATGCCATGTGGGGTAACAGAGGGAAGAGGAGAGACTGAGCTGTGTGGAAACTGTTTTGGTGAAAGCCTTGCTGTCCACTGCAGACCTGCCCTACTAGGATGATGTGAGAGTGTAGACCTAGGAGACAACACTGGTTGGACAGTCAACGTGTTATTCTATTTCAAATTATGTCACCCTGAGCCCAACTTTACCATTTACATAAAGTGGATAGGATTCGCTATTTGTGTTTTTACAGAGTATTTTAAGAGAGTTTTTTTCACAACCTTGATAAAAAAAAAGATTTTAAAATATTTATAATTGTCTTAACATTCGTCATTGACAAAATGCAAGTAATCCTGTTTGCCAGCAATATTTAATATGTTCAGAAGATCAGATGATAGTCTTGATTTTGATGGAAATAAAATATTCTCATGTTCATAAGCAAAAAAATTTGGTGCTAAATATTTTGATAGCTGGAGGAGTTCTCTCTGTACTATTACTGTACAAAACCTTTATGACATTTGAGTGGAGATTTTTTGTTTGCAATTTATTCAACCAATTTAAGTAATAAACACTTTTTGTTAATCTAATGTATGTTATACCTTAGGCTAGAGATACTGGAGATACAAAAAAATATAAATTCAGGCTTTAACTGAAGGCATTATAGTCAAGTTGAGGTAAGAAACAGTTAGGAAGAGAGAAATAGACAATTATTGTATCATCCATAAATGGCATGATAAATGCTGCATGAGATGGGAGATGGAAGATAAAAGCTTGTAAAAAGGGCATCCATCCTTGACTGTGAGGAGAGGTAGTTAGGGAAATCTTCCTAGAAAAAGTGGTACCTGAGTTGTGTTGTTAACTATCATCGCCTTTATAGGTATTTCTTGAAATTCATAAATTACATTTTAAATTAACTCTGCCCTCCTTCCTTCCTCCTCCAGTTCTATTAGGATATGAGATACTAGAGGTCTGGGGCAATGAACGGCAGAAATTGTTAACATCAGTTCTTCCTTATTAGACCTCCACTCATTTTTAAATGGATCCATTGATGCCTGAACAAAATACATATTTCCTAGGCTCCCAGTACCTAGATGTGAGCCCTAGGATTGGGTTCTGCTAAATGAGAACAGATAAATGTATGGCAGGTTATGGAAAATTTCCTTAAATTGTTAGCAAATAACTTGGTCCTGCTTCCTTCCTTCTTCCTTAACTGCTGCTTGGAATGTGTATAGGAAGTGTATAGCTCTGTCTTGGATGATGAAGACAAGGGCCACACCCTAGGAATGGCAGAGCAGACACCTGGATACAGCCTGGGTCCCTAAGGACTTCAGGCAGCAGAGCCAACATAACTGCTCTGGACTGCTTCCTTCAGACTTACAAATTAAAGACAAATCAAATTCTATCTTGATTAAGCTAATGCTATTTGGGGGGCAGTCACCACTCTCAGTGAAACTTAATCTTATCTGATATATCTATCTTGTTCACCAGGACTTAGCACAATTGCTGGTACATGTCAGGTATTCAATAATCTTTTTTGAATGAATGAATGAATGAATGAATGAATCCCCACACACGCATTCAAAATCACATACATAAAAGTGGCCACATCTCAGTAAGTCTTAGATAAACCAGATTTTCTCATTGCTTACCTTGTTTCCTGAGAGAGAGGCAAACACAGAAGCTGCTTTAACTCATTCTGGTAGACTCTCAACTTCTTTGATATCTGAATTTGAACTATAACAGTCAAAAGTTAGTTGACCTTCCAAATGTTCCTACTACTTTACTCTCTTTATAGACTACTCATTACAAATATATTATTGCAATCAGAAAGCAGACTTGACAGAAAACTTGAACCAAAATAGGTACCTTTGCCAACTATGCACTGACAGACGTATGTTGTGATTAAATTCTGTCTACTCAGCTTTCAGTGAGAGTCTCAGAATATCAACAATGCCAATATTAACAAAATTCTCCCAAACACATACTCTGTAGAAAGGTACTATTAATAATAATAATGATTGGCCAGGTGTGGTGGCTCACGCCTGTAATCCCAGCACTTTGGGAAGCCGAAGCAGGTGGATCACAAGGTCAGGAGTTCAAGACCAGCCTGGCCAAGATGGTGAAACCCCATCTCTACTAAAAATACAAAAATTAGCCGGGCGCAGTGGCAGGCGCCTGTAATCCCAGCTATTCAGGAGGCTGAGGCAGGAGAATTGCTTGAACCTGGGCGGCAGAGGTTGCAGTGAGCCAAGATCACACCACTGCACTCCAGCCTGGGTGATCAAGTGAGACTGTGTCTCAAATAATAATAATAATGATGATGATGATTAGGAATAAGACAAAATTGTCAAGAAGATTTAAATCATATGGTTTTTTCTATATATCATGAAGTCTAAAGAGTAAACAACAACAACAA
>NW_012101543.1:2859885-2861523 GCF_000951045.1 Mandrillus leucophaeus | reverse complement strand
AGGGGAGGGGAGGGGAGGGAAGGAAAGGGAAGGGAAGGGAAGGGGGAAGGAAGGAGGGAGTTTTAAAATAAAGATAGCATTTTTCTAGGTAGAGAAGAATAGATAATTGAGATTAGTAGTAATTTACATGCAGTTCCCATCTCTGGGCAGCTTGCTGTGTTTTTTTCCTCTATAGTTCATTACTTATTTTCAAAATGATTACTCAAGAATAAACTTGGAGCAGCATTTATTTCCTTCTTAAATGTTGTATATGAGAACTGTCCCCGATGAAATTATACTTAATTTGGGGATGGAAATGAGTTGCTTTTACAAACAGTTAAACAAAATAGAAAGGAACTACATTGTACTAACATTCTAATTATCTATGACTTGCTTAGAAGCTCAAAATTATCTTTCAAAGTCTTTCTCTTTTTCTGCTCAATACCTTCATTATAGGAAACTGTATTGGATAAATCTTTCTTTTCACACCAGAAGAATTTGTCATCAAAAGGAACTTTCTCTTTTCCAGTCCCTTCATACTTAAAGGTTAATGGTTGCAGTGCTGCAGGAGTAAGTATAATCCAATGCAATTATGAAGCAGAATTAGAAGGAACGGCTGAAGGAGACCACTTGATAGAGATGGGTTAAAGAAAAGGGCTGAGTATTTCACAGAATGAAGAATCTTCATCAAGCAATTAGAATGGCTCTCAAACTCTGTTCCAAGATGTTTATGTACCTAAATTGTAGCCTCTTGGGTTGAATTCAGGAGAAACTCATAGAATCAAATTGCTGTGGTGTGAATTGGCCTCATTTTCTCTAGTGTCATGCTTTACGGTTGAGGAAGTAGAGGCAGCATCAGTTATATAATTTGCAGTGCACACTGCAATATGAAAACGCTGGGCTTCCTGCTCAAAAATTATTCAGCATTTCAAGAAGGCAACAGCAGAGAAGTAAATCAATCACAGGTCCCTCTGAGTACAGGGCCCTCTGTGACTGTTCAGGTTGAATGCCCATGAAACCAGTTCTGAGAAGAGGTCAGACAGGTTAAATTATTTGCCCTTAGTGATACAATGGCTTAGCAGCAGAGCTAGCCTCCTGATTCCTTGTTTAGTTTTTCTTTTTTTTTCCTCTGCATTCTATTATTTCCCCATATCCACTTCATGTTTAGCTTAGAAGAATGTTTATTATTCATTCATTCTCTTGAATAAATATTTCTTGAACATGGACTATGTGGCAGACACTATTAGGAATTAGGGAAACAGTCATGAGATACAATTCCTTAAGTACTGGGTGTAGAAAAAGAACTTGAGGGGGAAATGTATCCATTTTTATAGAGGTTGTGGGGAAGGTGGAACTCTCATATACTACTAATGGGAGTTAAAATAGATATTAATTTTTGGCCGGGTGCGGTGGCTCAAGCCTGTAATCCCAGCACTTTGGGAGGCTGAGACGGGCGGATCACGATCTCAGGAGATCAAGACCATCCTGGCTAACCCGGTGAAATCCCGTCTCTACTGAAAAATACAAAAAACTAGCTGGGCAAGGTGGCGAGCACCTGTAGTCCCAGCTACTCGAGAGGCTGAGGCAGGAGAATGGCATAAACCCGGGAGGCAGAGCTTGCAGTGAGCTGAGATCTGGCCACTGCACTCCAGCCTGGGC
>NW_012101543.1:2850979-2854597 GCF_000951045.1 Mandrillus leucophaeus | reverse complement strand
CTCAAACTCCTGGGCTTAAGTGATCCCCCTCTCCTCAACCTCCTAAAGTGTTGGGATTACAGGCATGAGCCACCATGCCTAGACAAGAATCTATTTTGAAATGCATGGTGACATAGTTTGGATGTGTGTCCCCTCCATATCTCATGTTGAAATGTGATCCCCTAGTGACAGATGCTTGGGTCATGGGGGCTGATTCCTCATGAATGATTTGGTGTTGTCCCCTTCGTAATGAGTGAATTCTCACTCTATTTGTTTATGTGAGACGTGGTTGTTTTAAAGAGCCTGGCATCTCTCTTGCTGCTCTCTTTCTTGCCATGTGACACACCTGCTTCTCCCCCACTTTCCACTATAAGTCAAAGCTTTCTGAGGCCTCACCAGAAGCCAAGTGGATGCTCGTGCCATTTTTGTGCAGCCTGAAGAACTGTAAGCCAGATAAACCTCTCTTCTTTATTACCCAGTCTCAGGTGTTCCTTTACAACAACAGAAAACCAACTAACTAACATGGATAGGAAAATTAGTAAGACTTCTTGCAGAGCACTTTTTGTAGGTTCTTATCTAACAAATCCTATCCATAAAAATACCTAGGACAATAGGTCCATTCAGAACCTCACTCAGTAACTTATCTTTACATTTGTAATTGTATAGATAAAAATTATTTTTATAATCATTACCCTTTGTGAAGTAAAAAGGTAACTTTCATTTTAATATGAAGTTAAAGAAGCCAGATACACACAAACACACACACACACACACACACACACACATACATGGGTAGTCTGGTGCTATTTTAATCTCAATTTTATTAGCAAAATAATATGCAGAGAAAAATTTCTAGAAGGATTATAAGAAAATGTTAATATTAATTATCTTTAGGGGGAAACATAATGAAATTTCAGAATAATAATAAAAGATTTCTGAGATCTACAGATGACAATTCCTTTTGAGCAATATTGAATACAACACACTACCAGAAAGAAATTGGACAAACCACAGGAGTGTGCTGCCTAAAAGAGGACTTTTTTCATTAAACATGGTCATTCCTTTATTCTAAAATCCCATATTCTTTTCTTTCTTTCTTTCTTTCTTTTTTTTTTTTTGAGACAGAGTCTCACTCTGTTGCCCAGGCTGGAGTACAGTAGCAAGATCTTGGCTCACTGCAAGCTACGCCTCCCTGGTTCACTCTATTTTCCTGCCTCAGCCTCCTGAGTAGCTGGGACTACAGGCGCCCATCGTCATGCCCTGCTAATTTTTTTGTATTTTTAGTAGAGACGGGGTTTCACCATGATAGTCAGGACGGTCTCAATCTCCTGACCTTGTGATCAGCCCGCCTCGGCCTCCCAAAGTGCTGGGATTACAGGCGTGAGCCACCTCGCCGGGCCACCTGGCTTATTTTTGTACTTTTTGTAGAGACAGGGTTTCACCATGTTACCCAGACTGATCTTGAACTCCTGGGCTCAACTCGCCTGTTACCCAGGCTGGTCTCAAACTCACCTCAGCCTCCCAAAGTGCTGAGGTCACAGGCGTGAGCCACCATGCCTGGTCCCATACTGTCTAATTCTAGAAAATATTCTGAAAATTTTTGTTCACTACTGGTCTCCTGGGAATTCTTTGAAACCCACACAATTCCTATAGTATTTATTTTAACAAGCTACTTGACTAACTTTGTTACAGTTAGCATGAGCTTATGCCTTAGGAATTGTACCTGTGTTAGATTATTCTCCCTGTTTTCCCTGCCTGTCAAAAAGCAAAAACAAAACAAACAACAACAAAAAGTTCCTTTTTAGCATCAGTGTATCTTTCTTCTCCTCTCTCCCTAGCCATCAGAGCTCATGATCCTTTTGGACTTAGTATAGTTTTATCTCATCTCCAATTTTACTTTTTTTTTTCCCTCACTTTACTTCAGTACCAAGGTAATCCTAAGGACTGCTGGTGAACTTTGCCAAATCCCCGTTTTAAACCACACATCTAGAGAATATAGAAGAAAAGAAATTTGCTTTAAAACTTGTTGCTGTTTTGTTTTGGAAGTGGCAGCTCAAATTAGACTCAATAAATTAATGTTATTTTTCTACTTAAAATTAACTCAAGGAGAACTTTTTCAGGGATAAGTGATGCTCACTAAGTAGAAGATGATAAACAGAAAAGGGGCCTATAGAACAATGATCTATCCAATCATACAAAAACTTCAGAACCTTGTGTTTATTTCAAATCTCTCTCTCTCTCTTTTTTTTTTTTTGTTTATTTGGAGGCGGGGTCTCACTTTGTCACCCAGACTGGAGTGCAGTGGTGCGATCTCAGCTTACTGCAGCCTCGACCTCTCCGGCTCAAGCAATCCTTCTGCCTCAGTCCCTCAAGTAGCTGCAACTACAGGCATGCACCACCATGCCTTGCTAATTTTGTATTTTTTGCAGAGACAGGGTTTCATCATGTTGCCCAGGCTGGTCTTCAACCCCTGAGCTCAAGCCATCCACCCACCTTGGCCTCCCAAAGAGCTAGGATTACAGGCATGAGCCACCGCACCTGGCTCGGATCTCATTATTAAGAGAACAGATTGAAAAAATTGAGAGGTATTGGTAAGATTTTTAACAAATAGGCCTATGCAGCAATGGTAGCTAATTATATAAATAAAGACTATAATAAAAGTGTGAGAAAATGAAACACTGAGGATATAAACACTCAAAGAAATAATTTATTTAGCCTTATTCTTTGATAGGTAAGAATAAAGGAATAGTCATCAAAAGAGAAAATGGAAGAGACATCAGGACCGTGGATTCTATGCCAGCATACCAACTTCAGAAAGTGACATCAGGGAAAGATTTTACATTGATGCATGTTTGAAGTTGGGAGGAAGGAGAGCATGAGGAACAGATATATTCTTACTACCTTTGTTATCTCCTGGATGGAATGTTATTTGATTATAACAATCTCCTCTTACCACATCCCAATCTTTAACCCGAAATATTATGAAGAACCTGCTTTTTCCTGTAAAATGATTATGATTAACTAAAACTTATGCTACATTTTACATATTGATAGTATACATTCCTGCATAGCATAGCATAGCATAGCAGAATTCAGACTTTCTTAACTTAGCAATCAAGAAAAAGATTCTGTCACATAAAAAATAGGAACACATGCCAGGCATGATGGCACAAGCGTGTAGTCCCAGTTTCTTAGGAAGTTGAGGCGGGAGGATCACTTGAGCCCAGGAATTTGAGGCTGTAGTGAGCTATCATGGTGCTACTACACTTCAGCCTAGGCGACAGAGTGACTCTGTCTCTAAAAATAAAATACATAATAAAAACACTGGTTCTTCAAAAAGTTAAATATAGAATTACCACATGATCCAGCAATTTTGCTTTACTTCTAGGTATATACCCAGAAGGACTGAAAACAGGGACTCAAACATACCTGTACATCAATGTTCAGAGCAGCATTACTCACAGCAGGCAAAAGGGAAACAACCCAAATGTCCAGTGATAGACGAATGGATAGACAAAATGTGATCTATACATAGAATAAAATTATATTCCATAGAATGGAATAGAATTCAGCCTTAAAAAGGAGTGAAATTGTGATACTTGCTACCACATGGATGAACCTTAAAAACATGATGCTGGC
>NW_012101543.1:2847263-2849664 GCF_000951045.1 Mandrillus leucophaeus | reverse complement strand
AGACTCCATCTCAAAAAATAAATAAATAAAAACACTAACAGTATTTAACCACCACAGAATTTTTTAAAAATGCCATAGCTTCATACCAGAAATTGCCCTTGTTTTCAAACGTGCATTATAGTTTATATTTCTAAGCATAAATTTAATTTTAGTTTTATGTGTTTTTTAAACTTTGAGATAGACTGTTGAACACTTTGCAAGGGACAAATGTTTCATGCTGTTAACCAAATAAAGCTAAGCAGAGTTCTTATTAAGCTAATTTTTAAAAACTCTCCACTGTATAGCATACAGCCTTTTTCAAATGCAAATGACTCCAGACCTTTTAGTAATTCCTTGATCCAGTGTTCCTCAGGACACTGTAGACTATTGTTAACCAGTCACCTTCACAATATAATTTGAGGATTCGCCACCACGACTGATTGATTGATAATCTTATTCCTTGTAGTTTGTTCATCATTTTATTCTTTCTATAATTTATGGATCAATCTAACACTTATTTATTGAGTACCAACATTGTGCTAATCACTATTCTATTCTAAGCGCCATTCAATGTCTTGGTGAGCTTCCTATGCCTAGAGATGTGTAATCTAAAGTACCTTCTGTTTACTATTATCCCTGAGCTTGTCCAATCAAAGGCTTGCCCCATTTCACATGGATCCATCTCACCTTTTGTATAAAACACGTGGGAGGAGGGGCTTCTTAGTTGGGATTGGCAGGGTCTAGCTTTGGAAGGAATATCCTCTCTTCACCCACTGTTCGCAAACCTTTTCTCCTGGGCCCTCAAGCAATGGGGCGTTTGCTTTTTCAAGCAGCGCCACAGGTTCATACCACAAAACTCTCTCTACTTTCCATTTAAGTGGATCTGGGGCATCTGGGCCGGAAACGTGGGATATACTGTTCTTTGGGACTTCTCTCTCTCTGGAATCCTGTTTTCCCAAGAGAGGAATCTCCTTGGCTATTGTGACCCAGAGGCTTACTCATTTATTCACAAAAGTTTACAGAGTATCTTCTAGAACCTGTACTTTTCCTTTTCTTTCTTTCTCTCTTTCTCTCTCTCTTTCTTTCTCTCTTTCTTTCTCTCTCTCTCTCTCTCTCTCTTTCTTTCTCTTTCTTTTTAGATGAGTCTTGGTCTGTCACCCAGGCTTGAGTGCAGGGGCATAATCTCAGCTCACAGCAACCTCCACCTCCTGGGTTCAAGCGATTCTCCTGCCTCAGCTATCCCAGTAGCTGAGATAACAGGTGCAGGCCACCACACCCAGCTAATTTTTGTATTTTTAGTAGAGACGAGGTTTCGCCATCTTGGCCAGGCTGGTCTTGAACTCCTGACCTCGTGATCCACCCCCCACAGTCTCCCAAAGTGCTGGGATTACAGGTGTGAGCCACCTTGCTCAGCCTAGAACCTGTAATTTTTTTTTTTTAACCAGGTCCTAGGAATATAAAAATGAATACAATTTTTTCCTTAACTAGAAAAACTAGGCACATATCAGCCTAACAAAAATTCACTGTGATAATAATATGCTATTAGCAACAGCTGAGTTACAGCAATTCCAAATACCTACTGAATGCTCATTATTTGCCAAAAATTGTTCTAAGTACATTACACGTGTTATCTTGTTATATATCCATAACACACTTATGAGATTGTTACTTACATTCTTCCATTTTATAGATAAAGGAACAGGGCGCAGGTCCACAGTTACACCACTAAGAAATGGCATAGCTGGGATTTGCATCCAAGCAGTTTGGCTCCAGAGTTGGCACTGTTAGTCACTATTCTACGATGCGTCTCTAGTGTTAGCATAAGGCAGTAGAGGAGAGGCCTCTCCTGTGAAAATCACAACATAAGTGCTACTTGAGCTGGGTCTTGATGGTTGAGTCATATTTCATTAAGTAGCAGGTAGCCGTATGTATGAGGAGGGTGGAGGAGGAATGGAGGGAGGGATTGCTGCACATATGGTTGTATAAGTTGTGCACAATGATGCCCAGCTAAGAAAATGCAGACAGGGGGCTGGAATCTATAGCCCCTCTGTTCACTGGGCTGTGGATCCTGGGATGGCACTTCACCACCTGGGGGAAAGGATGCAATTTGCATAAAGGTACTATATATATTGCTCTTTCCGTCTGGGTTCTGGAGTCATCTTGTGGGATGGATAAACTGTAGAAAATGTAAACTAGAAAAATTGAATTTAAAGGCTTTTTTGTGTTTGTCTTCCAATTCTTGTCTCATAATTCTAGCACTTCAGTACCAAGTGTCATCAACGCTGCCTTCCTGTCATAACCGGGCCTGCCTGCCCCTCAAAATACCCCCCGTTTCAAAATTAATTCTTCCTTCTCCCTAACCATGAGAACATTTACACATTTTATTTATTTATTTTTATTAAATTTTTTTTTTTTTTTTTTT
>NW_012101543.1:2826776-2844733 GCF_000951045.1 Mandrillus leucophaeus | reverse complement strand
AAACAAACAAACAAACAAAAAAACCCAAAAAACAAAATACACACACACACCCATGATGCTAAGTGAAATATGCAAGATTGTACGATTCCACTTATAAGAGGTAAATGGAATAGTCAAATTCATAGAGACAGAAAATATAATAGAGGTTAGCTGGGGCTGGAGAAGAGTGGAATGTGGAGTTACTGTTTGATGGATAAAGTTTCTGTTTGGGATGATAAAAAACTTCTGGAAACGGTTGGTGGTGATGGTTGCACAACATGGCGAATGTACTTAATGCCGTTGAATTGAACACTTAAAAACGGTTGAAACAGAAATTTTGTGCTGTTTATTTTACCATGTTTAAAACATATATTAAAAAATAAAGAGGCTGCGGTCGCTATGGAGGAACCGGAGATGCAGCTCAAGGGGAAGAACGTTACGGACACATTCACTGAGAGAATCTCCGTCCTGGCGAATGAGCCCTCGGTGGCCCTGTACTGGCTGCAGGAGCACGTGCGCCGCTCCCTCCCGGAGCTGGCTCGGCACAAGGCAGCCATGCAGCGCTGGGAGGCGCAGAGCCAGGGAGCCATCTACACCGCGGACTACGACCGCAGCGCCGTGAAGAAGCTGGTGGACAGCAGCGTCTACTTCCGCAGCGTGGAAGGTCTGCTCAAACAGGCCATCAGCATTCGAGACCATATGAATGCCAGTGCCCAGGGCCACCGGTAGCCGCTGGGACCGCCCGCCCCCGCTGCCACTCTCAGCCGCAGGGACTGTCTCTCAGCTGCGCTGGGAACCGCTGCTTCTCGCTTATTCGAAAACTCTTTCCTCTTGTCAAAAAAATTAATTTTTAAAAATAATAAAGATACGCCGGGCACGGTGGCTCGTTTCTGTAATCCCAGCACTTTGGGAGGCCGAGGCAGGTGGATTGCTTGAGGTCAGGAGTTCGAGACCAGCCTGGCCAACATGATGAAATCCTGTCTCTACTAAAATACAAAAATTAGCTGGGCTTGGTGGCAGGTGCCTGTAATTCTAGTTACTCGTGAGTTTGAGGCAGGAGAATCGCTTGAACCTGGGAGGCAGAGGTTGCAGTGAGCCAGAATCATGCGGCTACACTCCAGCCTGGGCAGCAGAGCGAGACTCCATCTCAAAAAATAAATAAATAAAAACACTAACAGTATTTAACCACCACAGAATTTTTTAAAAATGCCATAGCTTCATACCAGAAATTGCCCTTGTTTTCAAACGTGCATTATAGTTTATATTTCTAAGCATAAATTTAATTTTAGTTTTATGTGTTTTTTAAACTTTGAGATAGACTGTTGAACACTTTGCAAGGGACAAATGTTTCATGCTGTTAACCAAATAAAGCTAAGCAGAGTTCTTATTAAGCTAATTTTTAAAAACTCTCCACTGTATAGCATACAGCCTTTTTCAAATGCAAATGACTCCAGACCTTTTAGTAATTCCTTGATCCAGTGTTCCTCAGGACACTGTAGACTATTGTTAACCAGTCACCTTCACAATATAATTTGAGGATTCGCCACCACGACTGATTGATTGATAATCTTATTCCTTGTAGTTTGTTCATCATTTTATTCTTTCTATAATTTATGGATCAATCTAACACTTATTTATTGAGTACCAACATTGTGCTAATCACTATTCTATTCTAAGCGCCATTCAATGTCTTGGTGAGCTTCCTATGCCTAGAGATGTGTAATCTAAAGTACCTTCTGTTTACTATTATCCCTGAGCTTGTCCAATCAAAGGCTTGCCCCATTTCACATGGATCCATCTCACCTTTTGTATAAAACACGTGGGAGGAGGGGCTTCTTAGTTGGGATTGGCAGGGTCTAGCTTTGGAAGGAATATCCTCTCTTCACCCACTGTTCGCAAACCTTTTCTCCTGGGCCCTCAAGCAATGGGGCGTTTGCTTTTTCAAGCAGCGCCACAGGTTCATACCACAAAACTCTCTCTACTTTCCATTTAAGTGGATCTGGGGCATCTGGGCCGGAAACGTGGGATATACTGTTCTTTGGGACTTCTCTCTCTCTGGAATCCTGTTTTCCCAAGAGAGGAATCTCCTTGGCTATTGTGACCCAGAGGCTTACTCATTTATTCACAAAAGTTTACAGAGTATCTTCTAGAACCTGTACTTTTCCTTTTCTTTCTTTCTCTCTTTCTCTCTCTCTTTCTTTCTCTCTTTCTTTCTCTCTCTCTCTCTCTCTCTCTTTCTTTCTCTTTCTTTTTAGATGAGTCTTGGTCTGTCACCCAGGCTTGAGTGCAGGGGCATAATCTCAGCTCACAGCAACCTCCACCTCCTGGGTTCAAGCGATTCTCCTGCCTCAGCTATCCCAGTAGCTGAGATAACAGGTGCAGGCCACCACACCCAGCTAATTTTTGTATTTTTAGTAGAGACGAGGTTTCGCCATCTTGGCCAGGCTGGTCTTGAACTCCTGACCTCGTGATCCACCCCCCACAGTCTCCCAAAGTGCTGGGATTACAGGTGTGAGCCACCTTGCTCAGCCTAGAACCTGTAATTTTTTTTTTTTAACCAGGTCCTAGGAATATAAAAATGAATACAATTTTTTCCTTAACTAGAAAAACTAGGCACATATCAGCCTAACAAAAATTCACTGTGATAATAATATGCTATTAGCAACAGCTGAGTTACAGCAATTCCAAATACCTACTGAATGCTCATTATTTGCCAAAAATTGTTCTAAGTACATTACACGTGTTATCTTGTTATATATCCATAACACACTTATGAGATTGTTACTTACATTCTTCCATTTTATAGATAAAGGAACAGGGCGCAGGTCCACAGTTACACCACTAAGAAATGGCATAGCTGGGATTTGCATCCAAGCAGTTTGGCTCCAGAGTTGGCACTGTTAGTCACTATTCTACGATGCGTCTCTAGTGTTAGCATAAGGCAGTAGAGGAGAGGCCTCTCCTGTGAAAATCACAACATAAGTGCTACTTGAGCTGGGTCTTGATGGTTGAGTCATATTTCATTAAGTAGCAGGTAGCCGTATGTATGAGGAGGGTGGAGGAGGAATGGAGGGAGGGATTGCTGCACATATGGTTGTATAAGTTGTGCACAATGATGCCCAGCTAAGAAAATGCAGACAGGGGGCTGGAATCTATAGCCCCTCTGTTCACTGGGCTGTGGATCCTGGGATGGCACTTCACCACCTGGGGGAAAGGATGCAATTTGCATAAAGGTACTATATATATTGCTCTTTCCGTCTGGGTTCTGGAGTCATCTTGTGGGATGGATAAACTGTAGAAAATGTAAACTAGAAAAATTGAATTTAAAGGCTTTTTTGTGTTTGTCTTCCAATTCTTGTCTCATAATTCTAGCACTTCAGTACCAAGTGTCATCAACGCTGCCTTCCTGTCATAACCGGGCCTGCCTGCCCCTCAAAATACCCCCCGTTTCAAAATTAATTCTTCCTTCTCCCTAACCATGAGAACATTTACACATTTTATTTATTTATTTTTATTAAATTTTTTTTTTTTTTTTTTTTTCAGAGACAGGATCTCATTTGTGGCTCAGGCTGGAGTACTGTGGCACAATCATAGCTCACTGTAGTCTCAAAGTCCTGGGCTCAAGCGATCCTCCCACCTCAGCTTCCTGAGTAGCTGGGACTATAGGCACACACCCCTGGCTAACTTTTTTTTTTTTTCCCCGTAGATACAGGGTTCCTTTCGTTACGTTGCCCAGGCTGGTCTTGAACTCTTGTATTCAAGCCATTCTCCCACTTCTACCTCCTAAAGTGCTGGGATTACAGGTCTGAGCCACTGCTTCCAGCCTATTTATTTATCTTTAAGAGACCAGGGTCTCTGTCACTCAGGCTTGAATGCAGTGGTGCAATCATAGCTCACTATAGCCTTGAACTCCTGGACAACTTCTGCCTCAGCCTCCCAAATAGCTATGCTACTACACAACAGTCCCATGTTTTAAAATATAGCTTGGAACTGACTGGTTTCTTCATAGTTTATGTTAAGGTATGATTGACATAATTTTCCTTAAAATGCCAAAAAGAGATGGTTTAATGAATAAAAAGAACATCCAGGTAGTAAAGTTTTAGGCAGGGGAAGATGTTTTTGGAGAGAAGGAACAATTAGCTTGTGGGTAAAATTCAAATGCCTAGCCACCTGTGTTCTGTTTAGGTTCGAGAACCTTGTAATGTAGTTCTCTTACTTGGCCTCTCCCTACAACTAACCTTGGAAATATACTACCGAATGTATGTTTTAGATCGTCTCTCTTGCCCCTCCTTCAGGTCCCCTGTCAGTTCTGTTTCTTTGTTGTTCTGGGGGTTGGGCCATTGCTCCGTTGACAATGACGACTGTCCCTAGCTTACATATCCATGGATCCTTTCCCTAGATCCACACCAGTTAAAGTCATCTCCAGGCCTAACCATGTCCCAGTTTGGGTAGATGGACCCAGACCACGAGTATTCATGATTTCTTGAATACTCACCATGATGACCTGTCTCACCCAATGAGCTAATATTAATTTAATGTAAACACCACATTAAATAGGGTTGTGTGTAGGTTGCTGTCCATAGCAATATAGTAAGGTTGTTGTTCTGGGAAGCCCAGAAATATTCTGTTGGCTTCCTCTCTCTTAAAGGTCTTCTTTTAAAATGCAAATACTATAAGTGTGAATAGCACTTTCAAGTAGTTTACACTGAGGTGTTAGTGACTTTTTTGATGGCCTTTTTTTTCCTCTGGAGGAATTTAGCCAGGGAGATTAGAGAATGGGACAAGGGAGATAAAAGAAAAGGAGAAAGAAAGAGACAAGGAAAAGGAAGAAGAGGAATAAACATTATTGAAATTGAATTATGCCTAATGTCTAACTTTATCCTGTGGATACGTTTTACTTTGGGGACAACATTTTAGAATAACACCTAGGGAATGTACATTACTCGTTAACTATACTTCTAAGGAAACCAAGGAGACCTATGCAGGTTTCCAAATATACAATGTCAGAAGTACTGATCCAGACATCTCATTGTATTTGAGGCAAACTTTCCTACTTGGCAAATAAGAAACAAGTTTCCTATTCATCTATTTCACGGACCCTGTGAATTCTTTAAAATTTACAAAAAAATAAAAACTTTTTCTCGAAGCGTGACAACATTATATATGCCTTTGGACATGCTTGATATGAGAAATGTATTTCCGCTGAGCTATCTAAAGAAAAAAAAAATCTCTTATAAAACAGGCAAGGTATCTCACAGAACTCAAGGGCAAGAAATGCAGCCACATTCCTCAAGGGACTGGAACTAAGGACTGAAAAGTTGTCAGTGACTGAGGCAACACTTGGGATATTTTTCCTTTTCCTGAAACTTCCCCACTTCCCCACTACACTTTCACCATAGTTGTTAATTTTTGTTATCTCTATGTTTCTACTCCTTTTTGCAGAATAGCTTTCTTAACTCCACTTTTATGTGGCGCATCATGTGTGGTTGCCAGATTTAGCAAGCAAAAATACAGCAGGCCTGTATTTTATTTGGCAACTCTAAAATCATGCCAATCCAGAGCCCTCATTTCCTGAGTCTTGCTGACCCATAACCCAGAGCTCATTTACAAGACTCTCTGTTTCCTTATTCAGAAGGCAGGAGGATTAATCTAATTAGTCCAGCTTGGGCCACTGTCCAGCCCTGATCACAAATTATGTTGCTGGAATTAGTGACAATGAGAGTTACAGGGCCCATCTTTTAGGTGGGAAGCATTCTTAGAAAAGGGAAAAGTGCTGATAATTCAGCTCAAAATGTTGTTGACTACATATAAATGTAGGCCCTAAATAAACATTGCTATACATACAGAAGTTGCTTTTGCAAGCTTCTTGAAGTCACAGACTCTTGGTCTTTGTATGTCCTGGTGCCTGGCATCTGGTGCTCTATACCTATTGGTGAAATGCGTTAAACAGGACAAATTTCAAAAATTATTCTATTAATCTGAATATCTGAAAATGGGGAGGGAAACCAAGGCAACTTACCAGAAGTGGTGTTCTAAGTGGCTGACCATGTTGCTTTTAGTGAATAGTACAATAAGGAATCAAATGGGGACCTGCCATCAAGAGTCACTGAAAAGCTCCGTGACTTAAAAATAGCTTAAATATTTTATCCTCAGCCCATTTTACCAAACAGATATCTTTTAGAAGATAAAAACATTACTCCAGCAAGATTAATGTATTAGCCAATCACTAAGAGGATAATTATTTTATTAAAATTTCAGATTAAATGCTCCTCTCTTAATAAACATTAAAAAAAAAACCCTTTATAATGGGCCATTGCTCTTTTATTTTCTTTCTTCTTTTTAGGCTGTTCATAACATTCTTTACATAATGATTAATGCTTTCTTTCAGGTTCCTTAATGCATAGTAGTAGCTAGTGACTTTTTACTTATTACCTATTGCTTGTATGATGCTAAGTAAAGATGAGATAAAGCAGTTTGTCAGGCCGGGCACGGTGGCTCACGCCTGTAATCCCAGCACTTTGGGAGGCCGAGGCGGGTGGATCACGAGGTCAGTAGATCGAGACCATCCTGGCTAACATGATGAAACCCCGTCTCTACTAAAAAATACAAAAAATTAGCCGGGCGTGGTGGCAGGCGCCTGTAGTCCCAGCTTCTTGGGAGGCTGAGGCAGGAGAATGGTGTGAACCCAGGAACCAGAGCTTGCAGTGAGCCAAGATTGCGCCACTGCACTCCAGCCTGGGCGACAGAGCAAGACTCTGTCTCAAACAAAACAAAACAAAACAAAAAACAAAAAAACTGTTTGTCTTAGCAACATCTACAGCAGTGATGGTTAAAAGTCATGGCACCATAATTTACTTGTTATGGGAGACAGAACATGGAAAGAAGAAGTTAAAGTAGGGTTACATGATCTGGGCTTGAAGACACATGATTTAGGTTTAAATCTCAGCTCTACTTGTAACTCACTGTGATGTCTTAGGTGTTTCACAACCTCTCTGAGTCTTGGTTTCTACAAAGCAAAGATAAGTATGGCTGCACAGGCCACCTGCCAGGGTCATTAATCAAATGAGATAATGTAGGTGAAAGTGTTTTGTAAACTATAAAACACTTCACAGACAAGGTTTTCCTTATTGTTATTGTCCAATAAAAGATGCTTATAAGTCATATTAAGTTCTAAGAAAAAATAGCATTACTACATTGATGGCTACTATGAGCTAGAGGTACAAGCTATAAAGATAGAATTATTCAAAGAAAAATAAATATGTACTATCTTTTTTTTTTTTTTTTTGAGATAGAGTCTCGCTCTATCGCCCAGGCTGGAGTGCAGTGGAGTGATCTTGGCTCACTGCAGCTTCTTCTCCCAGGTTCAAGTGATTCTCCTGCCTCAGCCTCCTGAGTAGTTGGGATTACAGGTGCATGCCACCATGCCCAGCTAATTTTTGTATTTTTTGTAGAGATGGGGTTTCACCATGTTGGCCAGGTTAGTCTTGAACTCCTGACCTCAGTTGATCTGCCCACCTTGGCCTCCCAAAGTGTTGGGATTACAGGCGTGAGCCACTGCACCCAGCCTGTACTATCTTTAAGGACAAAATTTTCCTACTGCTTATTATTTTTTAATGTATAAAATGAACAGAGAGCACACTAGGCTTGAGAGAAACATGAGCCCCTAAAACAACAAAAAATGTGGGTAACAAAGCCTAAATGATTTTGGTCTTTAACAAAGATTTGGTCTGCATTGATAAGGGTAGGAGTCTTCGAAACCTCCCCTGTTTAATTTATATGCCTGTGCCACTGTCTCATCCCATATCCTCATTTTTGTTGGAATCTCCAAACAGAAGGCAGGGCATAGGTGTTTGTACATCCTCTGCCCTACATAGAAATATCAGTATCTACTTTCTTCTCATTTCATTTTTCTCCGTGATCTTAAGCCTCCCTACTTAGAGAAAATGAGAACTAGCTCTTCCTCACAAACGATGGGAGACCGGTGGAAAAGGAAAGGTTTCTCTACTGCTGAAAGCTCCTTTCTTCTTATAATGAGTGTGGAATGTATTGGTTTTGTCTGTGGTGATTTTCAGACCCTAACTGTGGCCTGATACACATTGGTGCCCAATAAACAATTATTGAATAAACAAATTGATTGACCATCACTTGCCTCAATTATTATATTCTCAAGATGAGATATCAATATCTTTTTGCTAATTAATCAATTTAACTATATAAAGAAGATATTACCAGGACTTTGACCTTGGAGTTGTCTATGGATGCAAATCCTCAATATACACTAGTTGTGGAACAGAATACTATTATTAAATCAAATACTTATGACTTGCCTTACTTGGGAAACACTTGTAAATATCCATTTTGAATATTGATAAGGCAATGTCTTTTGTATTACAGGTTTTATTATTTTTTATCATTTAAAATGTTAAAGTCAGTTGAATCCATGTCTAACCAAACTGAGCTGAATTTCAAGTCTATGCTGTTAAGTATGATTAATATTTACAAAGGAAAAGAAAGCAGGCTCTTTTCAGGCAAGTTTTATGTTTACAAGTTGTGGAAAGATTGCCTATTTTAACCAGTGGAATTGATCTTGGTGTGATGAACTTTTAAAACAAGATGGACTATGGCCAGTTAGACCCAGAGACACAGATAATGAATTATAAAAACAAAATATAGGAAAGATAGAGTTGCATTGATGGGCGGCTTTTAATAAAAAATTTAAGCACTAGTATTTTTCTATTAATTTTGTTAGATTCATGCATGAATTTTGTACTTGGAGCGTTTGAACGAGTTAATATATCAGGTTTGTTCATCTACTTACTGCAGAGGCTGTAATTGCTTGTCATTTTATAGTGCTTTATTTGTTTCACGCTATTGTTTACCATCGCTATCAAGGTTTATAGAATTCTGCCCTTGTTTATAGTGTCCATTTTCTTTCCTTATTCTTGCCAGAAAAAAAATTAGCTGCACCTTGTTGCTGTCCTCTGTGCCTTTTCTCTTGCTTACGTCCCAAGTTTCTGCCTAACTGGTTGGAGGAATACTTCTGGGCTTGCCACTGTAATTTGTTTAATCAGGTCCAGGTCATGGGAACAGAGCAATGATTCTGAGAATGATTTGCCCTCAGCTGAGGTCTGGCCACCCTAGAGAACAGACTTGACGTTATGGGAACAACAGCATCCTGTTTCAAAGCAGGGGACACATAGCCCTGAGAAATCATTTGGGGAAAAAAATCTGAAAATTAACCTGAAAATGGGGGATGCTGGAACAGAATACCTGCTATGCTTGAATGGCAATTGCCGTTGGTCATATACTTTGCCTCAATTGTCTGGCCTTAGTTAAAATGATTATTTTTTTTGTTGCTTCTATTTCATAAGCAAGTACATTCATACATCAGTCAAATCTTTCCTTTTGGATACCACTGAAACTTTTCCTGTATTATAATTAAATTATAATTATTAATTCATTTATCAAAATACAATTTCTCTAGTAGAGAACTAGATATAACAATTACAAAAAGTTATATTATAGGCCAGACATGGTGGCCCATGCCTGTAATCCCAGCCCTCTGGGATGCCGAGGTGGGTGAATTACTTGAGCTCAGGGGTTCGAGACCAGCCTGGGCAACATGGCAAAAACTGGTCTCCACAAAAACTACAAAAATTACCTAGGCATGGTGGCCCATGCCTGTAATCCCAGCCCTCTGGGATGCCGAGGTGGGCGAATTACTTGAGCTCAGGGATTTGAGACCAGCCTGGGCAACATGGCAAAAACTGGTCTCCACAAAAACTACAAAAATTACCTAGGCATGGTGGCACATGCCTGTAGTCCCAGCTACTTGTGGGGCTAAGGCAGGAGGATGGCTTAAGCCCGGGAGGTCAAGGCTGCAGTGAGCTGAGATTGTGCCACTGCACCTCAGCCGGGGTGACAAAGTGAGACCCTGTCTCCAAAAAAATAAAATAAAAATTTAAAAATGTTGTCTTATCAACCCACCTTATTAATCAGAAGAAAAAAAAAGAAAAAAATGTTATAATAAGGGGCACATTTTGACATTCTCTAAAGATGTCTCTGGGTATTAAAGGCAGACCACTAGAATAATGGTACAGTAACATAATAGCTCTATTCTCATTCTACCCCCATGTTTGCTCACATATACAGTAGACTTAGTAATTGCATAAATGTCTTTAGCCTCAACGTGCTACAAGGGTTTTGTAAAATTATATCTAAGAACCACTTTTGTTCCATTTGGAACTTTCCCATGGAAAGTAATTAAAGTTTCCTTTTTTCCCCCACAAACTTTTTCTTAAAGTATTATTTGCTGACCCCAAAAGGATTTGGGAAACAATAATGGATATTTACTTAAAGTGAATGCTGTGGAACATGTGAATAAAAACAAACTGTTGGGCTATGGTAATATTCTTTGGATATTACAATTTTAAATATGCTTCTGTTGGGCACAGTGGTTCACATCTGTAATCCCACCATTTTGGGAGGATGAAGGGAGAAGATGGTTTGAGTCCAGGAGCTGGCAAGCAGCCTGGGCAACATAGTGAGCCCTCCATCTCTACAAAAAAAATTTTTTTTAAATTAACCAGATAGGCTGGGTATGGTGGCTCACACCTGTAATCTCAGCACTCTGGGAGGCCGAGGTGGGCGTATCACAAGGTCAAGAGATCGAGACTATACTGGTGAATATGGTGAAACCCCGTCTCTACTAGAAATACAAAAATTAGCTGGGCGTGGTGGTGCACACCTCTAGTCCCAGCTACTCAGGAGGTTGAGGCAAGAGAATCGCTTGAACCCGGAAGGTGGAGGTTGCAGTGAGCCCAGGTCATACCACTGCACTCCAGCTTGATGACAGAGCAAGACTCTGTCTCAAAAGAAAAAAAAGAAAAAAAATTAGCCAGGTGTGGTGGCACTCACCTGTAGTCCCAGCTCTTGGGAGGCTGAGATAAGAGGATCCTTGAGCCCAGGAGTCCAAGGTTACAGTGAGCTATGATTGTGCCATTGTACTCCAGCCTGGGTGACAGAGCAAGACCTTGTCTGGAAAACAAACAAACAAAAAAGCTTGCTTATTTTCAGTTCAAAATACTACTAAAATAAACTTTGTGGCCGGGTGAGGTGGCTCACGCCTGTAATTCCAGCACTTTGGGAGGCCGAGGTGGGTGGATCACAGGGTCAGGAGATCGAGACCATCCTGGCAACATGATGAAACCCTGTCTCTACTAAAATACAAAAAAATTAAACAAATGTGATGGCACGCACCTACAGTCCCAGCTAAATGGGAGGCTGAGGCAGGGGAATTGCTTGAACCCGGGACGTGGAGGTTGCAGTGAGCTGAGATCATGCCACTGCACTCCAACCTGGGCGACAGAGCAAGACCCCGTCTCAAAACAAAAAACAAAAACAAAAAAACCCAAAAAACTGCCATATGCACAGGATTCCTAATGATTGACTTACGATTGTTGCAAATCCAGCTAGAACATAATATTTGGGAAAATCTGATCTTTATTGGGCAATCCAGTCAAGGGTGGGGGTTGGTATGGTAGGACATGAGGTTCTCATAACATTCTCATGAAAGTTCAGTGGCCAGAGGAAAACAAAATAAGTCTTTTGTGTTCTTATCATGTTTGCGTAAAAAGAAAAGAGCTGCTCTAAAAAATTGCATAATAGAAAGTACTCATAGTTAGAGCTTTAAAAGATTGCAATACACGGGACATGCATGTCATTTAATTATGCACTATTTACCTGTTCAGACATGTCTTTGCTGTCCTTGGGTATTCATTAGAAGTTCAAATACAATTACAATGAAGATTTTAAGTACTTAGCAACATACATATACAACATTTGTATAATTACATGCAACAGCAAAGTTTGTTTTAGAGTTAGATACGTGCATATAAAACAAATGACATTTCCTAAGATCATGGTTCCATGTGTTAATTTTCAGCGGAAAAAAAGGCATAACTTTCCCAGTAAAAATCTATTCTTTCCCACCAGTGCTGAAATTTAGTGTATTAGGTAATGGAATTTTATCAGAATGCATGCATGTCAACTGTTGTTTAACTTGAGGAACACACATAAACTCTTAGGCAGATTTAAAATATGATAAGTGTATTGAGACAGTATCCAAACTGTTTGCCCTCCTTTGGCAATCTTTCAAAGGCTATATATATGTATATAATTACATATATACATATACACACACACACACACACACATATATATAAAGTCCCCTCTCTTCCTTCAACTCTTACTGAATTGGTTAAGGTTCCCAATATTACAGAATTTGTAGTATACAAAGAAAGTAGACCAAACAATTAAATACTAGCTCTGTATTGCAGGAACAACCAGAATTCAAGATAAGAACAGAGAAACTTTTAGGAGTCTTTTTTTTTCTTTATGAGTAAGTCTACCACACCCATAAGAAGATGACAAAGTTCAATGGGTGAATAAGTACAAGCTTCCCTTGAAACAATGGTTCGCAGATTTTTTTTCAGTGACTCTTTTACCAACAAAATGCCACATATCCTCTACCCTTTTTCCTGGTAATCAGTGCTTTTCTTTTCTTTTTTTTTGAGACAGGATCTCACTCTGTCAACCAGGTTGGAGTGCAGTGGTGCCATCACGGCTCATGCAACCTCAAACTCCCAGGCTCACATGATCCTCCCACCTCACTCTCCTGAATAGCTGGGACTGCAGGTGCATGACATCATGTCCAGGTAATTTTTTAATTTTAATTTTTAGTAGAGACGAGGTCTTGCTATATTGCACAGGCTGATCTTGAAACCCTAGGCTTGGCCGGGAGCAGTGGCTTGTAATCTCAGCACTTTGGGATGCCAAGGCGGGCTGATCAGGAGGTCAGGAGATCAAGACCACGGTGAAACCCTGTCTCTACTAAAAATACAAAAAATTAGCCGGGCATGGTGGCAGGCACCTGTAGTCCCAGCTACTTGGGAGGCTGAGGTTGGAGAATGGCGTGAACCGGGGAGGCAGAGCTTGCAGTAAACCGAGATCGCACCACTGCACTCCAGCCTGGGAGAGACAGCGAGACTCCCTCTCAAAAAAAAAAAAAAAAAAAAAAAAAAAGAGAAAGAAAGAAAGAAACCCTGGGCTCAACTGATCCTCTGGCCTCCCAAAGTGTTGGAATTACAGGCCTGAGCCACCATGCCTGGCAATAAGCACTGTTCTGAAGGCTACTTCTGAAGTGGTTCATAAGCCAATCCCTTACTAGCTTAATACCTCCCGAATTTAACAGCAGTTTAATGCTCCAAGAATACAAACATGAAGGCTCTCAGGAATAAGCCAATAAATTTAATTGTGCTAGCATAGTGCTTGAATGTAAGAAAATAGGGAAATACAAGCCTTTAATGCCTTTCTGTCTGCAGAAGGGAAAACTCATGTAGAAATAGCTATGCTTTAAAAATATTAATGATGCCATCGTGGTGGTAATCTAGGACTATGGGTCCTGATAGAAATTCTTGATGGTTGGAAAAGGAGATGAAATATTCTAAACCACCAAGCATTCCTCCCTGCAACTCCTTCACAAATGGTGGGAAGGTGTATTTGTCTTGGAGTTTACCACCTTCCTTTGTTTAGAGAGGACTCACATTTCATGAGCGAAGTATTTGTAAATTAACTAAGTAAACAGCAATTTTTAAAGGTGGGTATTTGTAATTGAAGTGCCCACAATTACCTTTGGGGAAGCCCATTGATAAAGTCATCCCCCAATATATGCCAAGTCTGCTGAATTCTTTTGGGGGTAACTGTCTCTTGGAAGAGACTTTGGTTACATGACCTGGCTCTGCCTCTTCTAGCTGAGCCAGAGACGGGGCTTGGGGATATGTCATTTGGGAGAGGAGAGATAGAAAAGAAGACCTTTTATCTTGAGAATGTTAAATGGTTTCTGTGAAGGTGCCAGAATCCTGGAGCCCAAAGAAAGAGTCTGCCTGAAGAGTCCTTCCGAAATGGCATGCCAATAGACTCTAGGTTCTAGGATGAACATCTCATCTCCACATTCATATTTTCCTTTTCTTTATTATAATCCCTTGCAGTTTCTTCAAGCCTTAGTAAAATATGCTAAAATGTTGGTTAGCAGTATTTTCTGAATTCAAGGTGTGGGGGGATCCATTTCTTGCTTTTTTTTTTTTTTGAAAAGGAGTCTCACTCTGTTGCTCAGGCTGGAGTGCAGTGGCGCGATCTCAGCTCACTGCAACCTCCGTCTCCTAGGTTCAAACGATTCTCCTGCCTCAGCCTCCTGAGCAGCTGGGACTACAGGGGCACACTACCACGCCTGGCTAAGTTTTGTATTTTCAGTAGAGATGGGGTTTTGCCATATTGACCAGGCTGGTCTAGGGGGATCCATTTCTATGTTTTGGGGGGAATCTGTGTCTATATTCTGGGGAGACTAAATAGCCTCCAGCCAGCATAATCAGTGAAGAAATCTGATGTAGCAGCCCAGAGGGAGTTGACCCAAGACACCCATGATGGATTTGTGAAATATGATAATTTACTATCTTCATAAAATCTAGGGGAGGGACTAGACTCCCTGCATTCCCTTGGATGAAAGCTTTTATCCTTTTTATTTAGCAATTATAGAGAAAAGTGACCCACATAGGCTAGTGAAGTTGTGTTATGTAATTCATTTTGTAAAAATGTATGAAATTTAGTCAGGCGTGGTGGCCCACACCTGTAGTCACAGCTACTCAGGAGGCTGTGGTGGGAGGATCACCTGAGCCCAGGAGCTCAAGGTTACAGTGAGCTATGATTGTGCCACTGTGCTCCAGCCTGGGTGACGGAGGAAGTCCCCATCCTTAAAAACAACAACAAAAAAAGGATGTAAGAAATAAAATCCTATGTCACTCTGATGGACCAGTATCTGGGCAGTAAAGTAAGAGGATCATGTAGACAATTCCAGAACAACTTGGAGGATGCAAAAAGGAAGCTTTAAATATAAAAGTCTATTATCTCTCTGCTAAATGCGATACTTTACTATTGTGTAAGAACATATGCAAAAAATACACAGGCACACCAAAAGAATAATTTTAAGTGCATATTAATAAAACATCATAAAAGGACTACAGTTTGCTCATTATGGTCGGAAATGCACACACGCAAAGCTAGGAAACACATTCCTGCCCTTGAGAAGTTTACCATTATAAAATCCAATTTGCATTACAAATGGAGAGACACAAATAACAGACCAAAGAAAGCATATGCAGAAATCTGTATCTGTTTTCCAGACAGGACATACCACTCTTGACTGCAATGACGAAGAAGGCATAGAATGAGGTGACTACTCTGAAACCAGATTTGGGACAAGTAAGAGGAGCTGGCGGTGGCAGTTCTTCAGAAGAACAGTTGAGATTATCAGTGGGCCCTCTACTTTGTCAGATGTGTTTGTTTCTCCTAAGCAGGGAGGAGAATGGAGCAGTCCACTAAGGGAGGGACTGTTTAGTACAGAAGTCCAGAGCAGAAACTCTAAAGCCATACTACCTGATTTCCAACTTAGGTAAGTGACTTCATTAATCCACCTGTTTTTCTCAAGAGATCCCCTTATTTTCAAGGACAAGAATCAATCTAGATGAATCACTAAAGTGGTGATGTTTTATGACTTGCTTTAAATATTTCCACCCAGGTGTAGATGAGGTCTTATGTGATGATTCTGGATGCAATTGGTTTCTGCCTACTCTGGATTCATTTTGAAATTAAAATTAATCTTGGTTGGGAGCAATGGAATTATAGTAAGGTGGCTTCTTTTTCTATAATTGAGTTTAGGCCTGTGTCTTTCTAGATCTAGGATACAGATGGACTCAGGGGCCATTTCCAGGTTGATTAGAAGCAAATATGTTGGCTATAGACTTGTAGTGCCATTAGAATGATTTCTTTTGCCTCTATGGTGTTTCTGCTGTAGCCTACCATCCAGTAGCATGGCAGTCTCATAGAGTGAAGGGAGCAATGGCAGAAGAAGAGCCAACATGGTATAACTGGTATGAGACAGAAACTGTGTTGTCTGGCTTATTGAGAAGCTTTATAGGGCCATGTTGGTTTGAAAATACTAACAGCAAAATTCTGCAACACTAAAGGCATTCTCTTGAGATCCTAAACAGCCTTAAAAAAAAAAGTGATGTGCTATTAAAAATTGTAGCAAATACATTACACTTAATTTCCTTCTTTTTTAAAAAAAATTTAAAAGACAGGGTCTTGATCTGTTATCCAGGCTGGAGTGCAGTGGTGTAATCATAGCTTACTGAAGCCTCAAACTCAATTCTCCTGCTTTAGCCTCCTGAGTAGCTGGGATTATAGGTGCAAGCCCCCACACCTGGCTTAATTTCTGCCCTTTAAAAAGAAAAAGAATGGCAGTGAAATTGTTCTGTACTACATAAACTTTGTTTAGCAATAGTCAGTTTTTTCTGTAATATAGCACTTTTCTGAGCTGATGTTAAAGCGTGAACTAAAGACTAGGAAAAGAAAGGTAGGAGAAAGGTGGATAATAAAAAACAAACAATACTGCACAGGAAAGGGCTGGATATAAAAATATGCTCCAAATACTTTTAACAAAGTGTAGTTGTTGTTGTTGTTTTGTTTTGTTTTTTTGAGACAGGGTCTCACTCTGTCACTCAGGTTAGAGTGCAGTGGTGTGATCTTGGCTTACTGTAACCTCTGCCTCCTGGGTTCAAGTGATTCTCCTGCCTCAGCCTCCCAAGTAATTGAGATTACAGGTGCCCACCACCACGCCCAGCTACTTTTGTATTTTTTTTAGTAGAGACAGGGTTTTACCATGTTGGCCAGGCTGGTCTCAAACTCGTGACCTGAAGTGATCCACCCACTTCAGTCTCCCAAAATGCTAGGATTACAGGTGTGAGTCACCGCACTGGCCAAAGTGTCGTTTTTATACTTGTAATATTTCAGGTTAGAGTTCCAGAAACTACACAAAGATTCAATGAGTCATTGTTCAACTTTTCTTGAAGATAGCACTATCCTTAGTTTTATAGATGGACAATCTAAACTACACATTACAAAAGAAAATAATTGCAGGTAACAAAGTCAGGGCTCCTAACTCTTGGTTCTTGCTTCAGCCACTCACTCCTCTGAAAATGTTCCAATTGTCTGGAAACTTTGATCTAGAATCTTCGCTCTAGACGTTTCCAGAAAGAAGTTATCCTTAGTATTGTGCATTTATCATGGCTAGGATAAAAATCTGCTTTTGCATTCTGCCACTTTTATTTGAGATGGGCGTGTGAGATATTGCAAAATTCTGAAATTTGCCGATAGTGGCGGTTCAGTTACCTGGTTTCGTTTGAAGTGTCTTTCTTTCCCATATACAGAGTCTGTACTGTACTCAAAACTTCTTAATTTCTCATTTCTTTGAGCCCCTTAGAGCCAAGAAACTAGTTTGCTAGGAAGTTTCTCCCTCATATGTAATTACCACATCCTGAGCAAACTTGAGATCAAGTGGTTGGGGATGACCTGAGCTCATGGACAAACCACATGATGTCAAGATTAGGTCCTCCAGAGTTCCCTTCCTTCTCAGCCCAAATACTGAACGGAGTATGGAGCAGCAGATTTCTTAAATTAGCAGCAGATTATTTGAAGTTAGAGTCACTTTAGTGCTCAGTGGACACAAGGTACTCCTTTGGCTAATTTAAAGTCTTAGGCCTGGCTGAGATAAGAAGTAAAAACAGCAAATTTGTTTTATCCCTTAATATCTGAAAGGTCTGGCTGGACACAGTGGCTCATGCCTGTAATCCCAGCACTTTGGGAGACCGAGGGAGGTGGATCACTTGAGACCAGGGGTTCAAGACCAGCTTGACCAACATGGCAAAACCCTGTCTACTAAAAATACAAAAATTAGCTGGGCATGGTGTTGCATGCCTGTCATCCCAGTTACGTGGGAGGCTGAGGCATGGGAATCGCTTGAACCTGGGAGGCAGAGGTTGCAATGAGCCAAGATCGTGCCACTGCCCTCCAGCCTGGGCAACAGA
>NW_012101543.1:2822661-2826726 GCF_000951045.1 Mandrillus leucophaeus | reverse complement strand
CCCCACACCTGGCTTAATTTCTGCCCTTTAAAAAGAAAAAGAATGGCAGTGAAATTGTTCTGTACTACATAAACTTTGTTTAGCAATAGTCAGTTTTTTCTGTAATATAGCACTTTTCTGAGCTGATGTTAAAGCGTGAACTAAAGACTAGGAAAAGAAAGGTAGGAGAAAGGTGGATAATAAAAAACAAACAATACTGCACAGGAAAGGGCTGGATATAAAAATATGCTCCAAATACTTTTAACAAAGTGTAGTTGTTGTTGTTGTTTTGTTTTGTTTTTTTGAGACAGGGTCTCACTCTGTCACTCAGGTTAGAGTGCAGTGGTGTGATCTTGGCTTACTGTAACCTCTGCCTCCTGGGTTCAAGTGATTCTCCTGCCTCAGCCTCCCAAGTAATTGAGATTACAGGTGCCCACCACCACGCCCAGCTACTTTTGTATTTTTTTTAGTAGAGACAGGGTTTTACCATGTTGGCCAGGCTGGTCTCAAACTCGTGACCTGAAGTGATCCACCCACTTCAGTCTCCCAAAATGCTAGGATTACAGGTGTGAGTCACCGCACTGGCCAAAGTGTCGTTTTTATACTTGTAATATTTCAGGTTAGAGTTCCAGAAACTACACAAAGATTCAATGAGTCATTGTTCAACTTTTCTTGAAGATAGCACTATCCTTAGTTTTATAGATGGACAATCTAAACTACACATTACAAAAGAAAATAATTGCAGGTAACAAAGTCAGGGCTCCTAACTCTTGGTTCTTGCTTCAGCCACTCACTCCTCTGAAAATGTTCCAATTGTCTGGAAACTTTGATCTAGAATCTTCGCTCTAGACGTTTCCAGAAAGAAGTTATCCTTAGTATTGTGCATTTATCATGGCTAGGATAAAAATCTGCTTTTGCATTCTGCCACTTTTATTTGAGATGGGCGTGTGAGATATTGCAAAATTCTGAAATTTGCCGATAGTGGCGGTTCAGTTACCTGGTTTCGTTTGAAGTGTCTTTCTTTCCCATATACAGAGTCTGTACTGTACTCAAAACTTCTTAATTTCTCATTTCTTTGAGCCCCTTAGAGCCAAGAAACTAGTTTGCTAGGAAGTTTCTCCCTCATATGTAATTACCACATCCTGAGCAAACTTGAGATCAAGTGGTTGGGGATGACCTGAGCTCATGGACAAACCACATGATGTCAAGATTAGGTCCTCCAGAGTTCCCTTCCTTCTCAGCCCAAATACTGAACGGAGTATGGAGCAGCAGATTTCTTAAATTAGCAGCAGATTATTTGAAGTTAGAGTCACTTTAGTGCTCAGTGGACACAAGGTACTCCTTTGGCTAATTTAAAGTCTTAGGCCTGGCTGAGATAAGAAGTAAAAACAGCAAATTTGTTTTATCCCTTAATATCTGAAAGGTCTGGCTGGACACAGTGGCTCATGCCTGTAATCCCAGCACTTTGGGAGACCGAGGGAGGTGGATCACTTGAGACCAGGGGTTCAAGACCAGCTTGACCAACATGGCAAAACCCTGTCTACTAAAAATACAAAAATTAGCTGGGCATGGTGTTGCATGCCTGTCATCCCAGTTACGTGGGAGGCTGAGGCATGGGAATCGCTTGAACCTGGGAGGCAGAGGTTGCAATGAGCC
Source organism: Mandrillus leucophaeus (assembly GCF_000951045.1). NCBI lineage: Eukaryota > Metazoa > Chordata > Mammalia > Primates > Cercopithecidae > Mandrillus > Mandrillus leucophaeus. The sequence goes on along the minus strand of NW_012101543.1, from coordinate 2,825,091 downwards.
AAGATCGTGCCACTGCCCTCCAGCCTGGGCAACAGAGCAAGACTCCATTAAAAAAAAAAACAACAAAAAACAAAACTCAAAGGTCTGTACCCTAAGGTTCTTTCTCCTCAGTTGAATGTTTCCTTGGCCTGAACAAGGAAAACTGTAACTAAGTAGTAAATCGTAGCAGTCTGCATCTTGTGGCTGCTTTTACTCTTGCAGAGATCCACCTGGCCAGCACATTTGATTACGGATTGACATTGGTGAGTCTTGCACGGTTATGCAAGGCTCAGTTGGTCCCTGAACTTTAGCTGAGTGGTCCAAGTGGTCAAGAGATGCCTTCTGGAAGCCACATACAAGTACATACAAGTAGAGTCCCTGCTTCTATAGAAACATGTGCTCATCTCAGGACAAAGCTGCCAGAAATTATAGTCACCCTTCTACATGACTGAAAACTCAAGGCTTCACTCCCATGCTATAGCAGGCAAAAGCCACCTGCCCACCTGTTAAATCTGCATGGCTAATATAAGCCTCTACAAACCACTGAGGTGAAAATGCCTTGCCATAAGCTGAAGTCTAAGTCCCTCGACCACCTGTTCTTACCCTGCCAAAGGCCACTCCTGCATGCTTTTTTCCTTCTCCTAATTCCACCACGTATTCTCTCTGATTTATCAATGTTAATAGCCAGTTCATCAAATTTTGTGGTCTCTGTAGAGGTCCACCCAACAGTGTCCTTCTTTACCTTCCGGCTTCTGAACCAATTGAGAAATAAGGTACAAGAATAAGATAAAAATGTCCAAACTTTGCCATTACCCATAAAGCCTTAATATAAGAACAAAATGGATTTCTTCATACTTAATCCAATTCCACAATGAAAGTCATAACCATGCTGGACTTGGAGACCACATGGAGTATTTTACTTTGCCACATTTGTTGGAGGTGAAGAAGGCAGCAGTACCAGTTCAGATTAGCCTTATCATGTTGTACTGTTTCGTAATTCAAAGAAATCTCATTGTGTTGAGTAATTTGGGATTCAGCAGGAATTCAACAGTACCCGTTGTCTCGAATAATAATATAAATCAAAGGAATCTCTCCTTTACCCTCTCTTATGAAGTTTAGCGTGTAACAACTGCTTTCTGTTCATTACAGCTTTGTTTCATTTTTCCAGAAACACTGGTTAGATCTGTTTTAAATCAGCCGCCAATCAGCTTAGCTACAACTGGTAAACAACAACGTTGTTCTGCTGAGGTCTGGTTAGACTTCTAGAGGAAGATGAGCGGCATCTCAGCTTGGAAGAACTGGTTTTTATTGTTGTTTTTGTCATTGTAATTGTTATTGGTGTTTGTGGTGTGTGTTTTTGTATATGTAGGTATGGCAGTGAGGACTGAAGAATTTTATAAGAAATACCGTTTTTTCTTTTTTGAGACAGAGTGTCCCTCTGTCACTCAGGCTGGAGTGCAGTGGCATTATCTCAGCTCATTGCAACCTCTGCCTTCTGGGTTCAAGCAATTCTCCTGCCTCAACCTCCCGAGTAGCTGGGATTACAGGTGCCCACCACCATGCCTAGCTAATTTTTGTATTTGTAGTAGAGATGGGGTTTCACCACGCTGGCCAGGCTGGTCTCAAACTCATGACTTCAGGGGATCTGCTCGCCTCAGCCTCCCAAAGTGCTGGGATTACAGGGGTGAGCCACTGTGCCCAGCCAGAAATACCTTTTTTTAAGTAGTGAGAGCATATCTTTGGTCATGGAAATGTGCCTTTGGCTAGCAAACGTGGGATAATTAAAGGCATGGGCTGAAGTTCACTAGGGAAACTAGGAGAAGTATAAGAATATTGGAGAAAAAGAATACTCTGAAATAGAAGAATGCATACGGAAAAACAAATGTCTAACACTGAAAATTTGTAATTTGCTAAGAAAATGTGACCCGACCTTTTTTAAACATAGAGAAAAGAAACTAAGAAAGAGCAAAGATTTAGAAATATGGTTTAGAAATATGGTATCATATCTTATGGTCATAAGGAAAAAAACCTGCAAATAATTGAGCAATAAAATCAGTATTCAACTTACATAAAGGCTGAATTAGAATTTTTTTGTTTCACCGTGAATGACCTAAGGAATTTTGTGCAACTGTGTAATTTAAAAAGACAACTTTTTTTTTTTAACTTGCAAAAACACATTATGATAGAGATTGTAAAGTTTATTGTTATTTTTATTTTCAGTAAATACTTTTCTATCCAGATGTAAGTCTTTATCTTAAGTGAAGTCACATTAATTCACAATCAATAATTATACCTAATAATAGAAAAACATATGGTAAAACTAAATGCTGTTAAATTATAACATGTTCCTTTAAAAGGCCATCCTTTCAAGTTTGCTTTAGAATTAAAATAGGATTGCAAAGGAAAGGCCAAAAAGAAATATTCAAAGTTGAAACTCAGGCCTGGCACTGT
>NW_012101543.1:2801390-2821651 GCF_000951045.1 Mandrillus leucophaeus | reverse complement strand
TTTTTTTTTTTTAAATTTAGAAATCTGTGAACAAGAAAAAAGGGACGTAGGTGACATACAAACTGTTAAATACATAATGATTGTCAAGCGTGGTAGTCCTTAGTGCCACTTATAAATATCCAGTTCTCTTCTCTCTCCTGAGATATCAAATACTGAATTTCCTAGCTGATGAGTTTTGAGTGGAAGTCATGTGAGTCACTTCTAGACTGTAGCATTTACATGCCAAGGCAAACTCCTTAGAGCTCTTTTTCCCTTGACCACCACTTTTGGTGGTGATACTCCACGTGGTGGCTACTTTTCAACCTGGGTCCCAGAGTGAGGAGAGCAGATCACCACAGCTGACTCTTAACTGGCATACAGTAGAAACAAAAGAGAAATCTTGATTGTTTTAAGTGCTGAGTTTTGGGGCTCTTTGTTATCATAGCATAACCCAACTTATACTGACAGCTATGCCAAATGTATTTTTAAAACTGGAAAATAAAGTTTTCACTGCTTAGTAGAAAGAGAACTAGGTCAGCACCAGAGCCTAGTTAGTGGTTAGACATGTCAGAGCAGAGAAGGCAAGGATCCAGAGGCTGGGCAGATACACCAAGTTGGCACAGATGGTCAGGGAGGTGTGAGCTACAGAATGAGTCACCAGAAAAGTCATGAAACAGCCTCAGTAATTGAGACTTAATGGTAAGGAGGCCTGATGTGACCTAGTCTTTGAAGACAGGCCCTAAACCTGGGTATGTGGTCATAAAGAACCATGCTTATTTTCTAGAACAATGCTTGCTCATTGTCCAAGCAGATTAGATGATAAACCCACTGGCATAGAGCTTATTAAATAATCTCTGACTAGGGATATCTTTAATTTTGGATTTGGGGTGGGGCTGAATCTACAGATGAAAAATAAATGGCTCAAAATAAGAATAGTGGAAGGGAGCCAAGTGAGTCATTACAAATGTAAGATTTTGTGAATGGCTCTAGGGAATAGAAGAATAGATTTTGAAATAAACGTTAGAACACTGAGTTTCTATTGGTTTTACACCTGTTAACTCTAAGACAGAAATGATTTGGCTTTGACATGGTTGTGCTTCTTTCTTAACCTGTAGGGTACTTGGTCATATGTTCTGGCTAGAGGTCTCTTCATGAGCTCTAGTTGCACTCCTACGCACTTGATGGAATTGGGCTGACTTGACAAAACAAGGCTATTTATGGAGCGGCTGTGAAGGCATATGTATTCGTTTTCTAGGGCTGCCTTAACGGAGTACTACAAAAGAATTGGCTTAGACAAAAGAATTTTATTGTCTCCCAGTTCTGGAGGCTAGCAGCCCAAGATCAAGTTGTCAATAGGGTGTTGAGGTCTATCTGAGGATTGTGAGAAAGAATCTGTTTCATGCCCTTCCTCTATCTTCTGTTTTTCTTCTGGTAATTTTTAGTGTTCTTTATCTTGTAGAAGCATCACGCTGATCTCTGCCTTTTTCTTCACGTGGCTTTCTCACTGTGTTTATGTGTCCCCAAGTTTCCCCTTTTTAGAAGAACACCCATCGTATTGGATTAGGGCTACATTCTATTCCAGTATGATCTCATATTAATGAATTACATGTTCAGTTATCCTATTACTAAATAAGGTCACATGCTAGAGTACTGAGAGTTAGGATTTCAATGCATGAATTTTAGGGGAACACAATTTAACCAATACCATCATGCATTAAAGGAGAAGTCGTTTCTCTCACCATACCTATCTGTTCCCATTTTTTTTCTTTTACCTGGCCTCTTACAGAAGTATTTACAGACTTTCCTGGGCTGTAAGCTTTTTTGAGGTCAAATACTACACTTTTAAAATCTGTCCAGCTCTTAGCCGGGTGCAGTGGCTCATGCCTGTAATCCCAGCACTTTGGGAGGCCAAAGCAGGTGGATCACCTGAGGTTGGGAGTTCGAGACCAGCCTGACTAACATGGAGAAACCTCGTCTCTACTAAAAATACAAAATTAGCCGGGCATGGTGGTGCACTCCTGTAATCCCAGCTTCCCAGCTACTGAGGAGGCTGAGGCAGGAGAATCGCTTGAACCTGGGAGGCGGAAGTTGCAGTGAACCAAAATTGCGCCATTGCTCTCCAGCCTGGGCAACAAGAGCAAAACTCTGTCTCAAAAAAAAAAAAAAAGAAAGAAAAATCTGTCCAGCTCCTGATAGGAGGAACTGTTACAAAGTAAGGTCATCATATCTCACCTGAACTGGTGACTGCAATAGCTTTCTGATTTCTCTCTCTGCTTCCTCCATTTTTGACTTACCCATTGTGATTCATCCTGAACAAAAGTTTTCCGTCTTTAAAAAATGCCCTTCACCAAGTGGTCCACCTGGAAAGCTCACATTCACCCTTCTACTCTCAGATCAAACACTACTATCTCCAATGCTTTCGATGACATTCCCAGGCAAAATCATGTAACTCATTCCTCTTTGTTCCCACGTAATACTGTGCACGCCCTGTGGCAACCGGTAGGCACTCAATAAATGTCGGAATGAGTATCTGAATTAATGAAAGGAATAATTTATAAGGCAAATCCTGTAAAGTAATTTTAGGGAATGTTTTCCTCTTTCTGTTTGTACTGCTAAATTAAACGGGTCATGCTTTAGAATAATCTTCTCATGTTTGTATCACTTGTAACTCTGAAGAAGTACCCATACATTTTTAAAAATGTAATTCATAAACAACACTGCATCAATATAAAATGTACAACTTTTTATCAGGCTAAGAAAAAAAAACTATAGGGTCCTTGAATCTTCTTTAAAATAATGATGGGTCTTCTACTACCGTTATCAATTTATCTACCCAGAAATGCTATCAACATCACTTGACAAATCAGAAAACTTCATCTCCAAAGAAAGGCCCTGGAATGTAACCACTCCTTAACAATCTAGGCCACGACGATCAGGCGTCAGCTCTTTGGGTTAGGCACATGAAAGGAGGTGGATGACAATCAAATTGACAGAGTGGACTAGGACAGTGAGTGGAGCAATTCAAGGACGTGCTGAAAGCAATTTGAAAAACTCTCTATAGCAGAGTCATTAGGGACAAGGAGGAAACTATTGTTGCCAGCAGAGTCAAATTGCAGATCTTGAGGTTTAGACGGTGAAAAAGTGGATTATCTCACCTATGAGAAATACTGACGCAAAGTCCAGGGGCAGCCAAGTCTTCCACCCTCTAGCTGCCACCCAGTCTTATGCCATTGCTTTTCATACACGCTTCTCCAACACATCATCTCCACGTGCAGTTCACATTTTCGATTCCCTTTTACTTTCTTTCATTCCACTTCAGTCTGCTTTCCATCACAACAATGAAACTGAAAGTGTTTTTCTAGGCTACTGCTGGCCTCTTACCTGCCAGAACTCACAATGCTTTTCTGTCTTTAACTCACTCTTCTGTTGTGGTCCATATTGACGATGAAGCTAGAAACTCTTTCTCTACCAGTTCTGGTGGCTCACGCCTGTGATCCCAGCAATTTGGGAGGCTGAGGTGGGCAGATCACATAAGATCAGGAGTTCAAGACCACCCTGGCCAAATGGTGAAACCCTGTCTCTACTAAAAATATAAAAATTGGCCGGGCATAGTGGCAGGTGCCTGTAATCTCAGGTACTCAGGAGGCTGAGGCAGGAGAATCGCTTGAACTCAGGAGGCACAGGTTGCAGTGAGCCGAGATTGTGCCACTGCACTCCAGCCTGGGCGACAGAGTGAGACTCTGTCTCAAAAAAAAAAAAAAAAAAAAAAGAAACTCTTTCTTTCTCAGTGTCTCATAGTCCTTTACCATTCTCCATTTCCATCATGGGTTTCTGTCTTTCTGCCGATGCTATAAATGTTGGTGGCCCCACCAAATCTACTGGTCTTCTCACTCTCGTTATCCCACCCCTTCCTGGGTAGTTATATCAGCACCAATTTCTGCTATTATACCTGCTCATGACTTCTCCAAATTTCAGAGTTTATATCCTATTGATAGTCTTTACCTGAAAGTTTGATAGGCACCTGAAACTCAACTTGTTTAAAATAAACTCCATACTCTCATCTATGATTTAATTGGTTGGTGACATTAACAGTCTTCCAGTCATCCATACCAAGGGCTTGGGAATCACCTTGGACTACCTCTTTCTCAGTCTCTCAATCTCATCACTCACCAGTGCTACTGATTGTAATTTCTAAACTTTTCTTGAATTTGTCCCGCCTCTTGTCTAGCATCACTGACTTAATTCAGGCCTTCATCCTCTGTGATCTGAAATTCTGAAAAGCCTTTCAATCCTTCCTCTTGTTTCTAGTTTTATCTTTTTAAATTGATCCTTCACAGAGAGGCCAGTTATCTAACTAAAACACAAGTCCAAACATGTTGTGTCCTGCTTGCTCCCCACTGGGGGCTTAAATTCCTACTTGGGAATCCTTGAGGGTTGAGCAGCCAGAGCATCCAAGGAAGACTCAAGGGCTCAAGAAATGACTACTAGCTATTTCACTATTCTAGTAACCTGTGCAGTTGTACTGGTAGATACCTGCTATGCAGAGTATAATGTTTCTCACCTGCACTTTTACTCATGCACTGCTCCAACTGCAGCCTGACTAACTTCTAGGCATCCTTTAAAATAAACTCAGGGGTCTCTTCCTCCGGGAAATCCTCCTGTCACTTCCCCCAAATACCTTGTCTCTATATCTTCTAAATACTGAATGAAAGTATCTATCTGTCTTTGCATTTGCCACATTAGTTCCACTTCTTGTGGACAGGGACTATGGCACAAAGCCAAGCGGTACAGAATCAAGGCTCTGATGTAGTAAAACCTTGACACATGCATGCTGAAGGTTATTGTGAAGGGGGTCATTGGTTGAGTGCTTGGAAGTATCTGGAACCTAGATAAGTAATTCTTTATTTTCACGACCTCATGTTCCATTGCAATTTTTTTATATATATATGAAAGCAAAGAAAGGAAGAAAGTCACAAAGGGCTGCCTGAGGAACACGATTAGGAAGAGTTAAAAGGAAAATCCATTCTTTTGCTTTGGGAGACCTCTCAAGCTAAAGTAAATGAGCCTTTAGAAGCCAAACATGCAGCTAACAAAGGTGAGCTCATGGAGAGGCCTATGGACAGTTTTTGGTCCTGTGGGTCCACAGCCAAGTGTTTGGGGCCACTGTTAGCAAGCAAGACCGAACTAGAGGAGAAGTATGTCTATGGGCACGCAGCGATGGTGCTGAGGGAAAAGGAGGAGGAAAAATGAACAAGTAAGAGTTTCATTTAGAAAGATCAAGAGATGACAGCCTTCTTAGGTATCTAAGCAAATAGCCCCAAAAGAGAGTATAAAACATTAGATTTTAAGGGCTAGAGAGTGTTTTTGGCAAAATAATTAAACCACACACACACACGCACACACACACACACAGAAGAAAGAAAGAAAGAAAAATCCTCTTGAGGATTGCCTATCTTGCGATCATGTGTACATCTCTTTTTTTTTTTTTTGGAGACAGGGTCTTACTCTGTTGCTCAGGCTGGAGTGCAGTGGCATGATCTTGGCTCACTGCAATCTCCGCCTCCTGGGTTCAAGCAATTCTCCTGCCTCAGCCTCCCAAGTAACTAGGATTAGGAGTGTGCTCCACCACACCTGACTGGCTAATGTTTGTATTTTTAGTAGAGATGGGGTTTCACCATGTTGGCCAGGATGGTGTTGAACTCCTGACCCCAACTGGTCTGACCGCCTTGACCTCCCAAAGTGCTGGGATTACAGCTGTGGGCCACCATGCCCGGCCTAAATGGGCCTTTGAAATATGTAGAAGCTTCTACAAGATCACCTCTTTCTTCCCATTAAATTATATCCCCCTAAATAATATAGATGATTTACTAGCTTATGGGAGCGGTATGTATGAATGTCCCGGATTGTATGAATGAATGTATGTACGAGTGAATGATTCCCTCAGAGATTGCCCTGCCTCTAAGAAGTGTTGGATCTTGTGTTGGAATTCTTGGATAAAGCTCTTAATATTCAAGATATGCATTAGATTTCTTTTTAAAATTAAAATTAAAATTTTTTATTTTTAAAATTTATTTTTTATTTTAATAGGTTTTTGGGGAATAGCTGTTGTTTAGTTATATGAATAAGTTCTTTAGTGGTGATTTCTGAGATTTTGGTGCACCCATCACCCAAGTAGTATACACTGTACCCAATGTGTAGTCTTTTATCCCTCACCCTCCTCCCACCGAGATATTTGTTTATTTATTTATTTATTTCCTGGCTTATTCTGCAGAAGATTTGAGGCTGATTACAATAAGAATACATAAAATAATAATAAAATATAAACAGAAATGGAAGGATTAAAGAAAATAATACATCTATGAAAATAATAAAGGCCAACCAAGTTGCTTTACTGATTCATTCAATCTTCCATTCTTTCACTCATCTACCAAATAGTTAGTGTGTATCTATTACTAGCCATACAATGGGTTCTATTGGCTTTGAGCTTTTTGGGAAGCCAAGTTAACAAGGGAAATATGATCAATTGCATAATTTTTATTATTAGACAGGAGGAAACATAATTTCCTTGAAGAAAATAAAACTTTATTACTAAATTTTGAAAAAAAAATACATGGCATTTGGTGTCATTGATAATGAGTCAGAAGGCAATGCCCTCAACAGACTAATAGTAGTAAGTGTAGATTAGTTATAATACATGTACTCGGTAGAGGTGGCTCTTTGGGCTGGTTCTAACAGACCAGAGACTGATAGTTGTATGACAGTTATATATACCTAATGAATACATTTAGTGGTAGTTTAGTGCAAAGAATAGCACTGTTCCAGGCTTACCAATAATGGAATAAATTACTTATATCTCTTGTGTCTTAATTATAAATTGATCATCACTATACTCATACTATTCCACCCTTTGCAGAGTTGCTATAAGAAGTAAACAGAAAGTGCTTTCTAAATTGCTATACGAATGCTATTTAAAATGATGAACCATTTGATGATAAGAACTATATCTTATTTATCTCTAAACTCCAACATCCCATCTCCTCACCACAGGAGTAGGCAAGCAACATGTGCTTATTAAGAAAGCAGGAAACATTATAAAGGCAGAACAGATCCTCATCTTATGCCCCTGGAGATTATTTGACTACTTAAATTTTACTAAATTATTAAACATTTAGTTTCCTGAGTATCAAAGCTAGATCTGTCTAAAGAGCCAAAAGGTAATGAAAAGCGTAAAGGTGCTGCAACTTGTTTTACGTGGAGGCTGGAAGTTCTCTCCTGGGTGGTGGAGAATAGTTCCATTCAATAAGACACAGGCTTAGCCTGCCGGGTGCGGTGGTTCACGCCTGTAATCCCAGAACTTTGGGAGGCCAAGGCGGGTGGATCACGAGGTCAGGAGATCGAGACCATCCTGGGTAACATGGTGAAACCCCATCTCTACTAAAAATACAAAAAATTAGCCGGGCGTAGTGGTGGCGGGCACCTGTAGTCCCAGCTACTGGGGAGGCTGAGGCAGGAGAATGGAGTGAACCCGGGAGGTGGAGCTTGCAGTGAGCTGAGATGGCGCCACAGCACTCCAGCCTGGGCAACAGAGTGAGACTCCGTCTCAAAAAAATAAAAAATAAAAAAAAGACACTGGTTTAGCCTGAAGTCGGCCTTTTCTTCATGGAAAAACTCAACTGAGAAAACCCAGTGTGCAGTTTAAGTAGCAAACTAGTGTAAAGGTAGTTTTAAAAATCGTGTCTTCTTTTCTGCATATAAAACAAAAACTAGTTATTCTGGAAAATTTGGACTATATAAAAAAGAAGAAAATTTTAAAAATTAAAATCATCCAGAACTTGAACATTTAGAGGTTGTCATTTTAAACATTTTGATGATTATCTTCCCGTGGTATTTTTTTTGTAAGAATAAATGCATGCACAAATCTGGCATCATCATGAATATGCTATTTTGTAACCTTAGTCTCCATATGATTAAGGATTTTTTAATAAAATGATTTTTAATGGCTCCCAAACAACTCAATTAAATCAACAAGAATATTAGTTGCCAAGATCTACTGAGCCCTTGCTGTGTAGTAGAGCTATAAATACTTAAAATACTTGTTTAATCTTCACAATAACTCTGCAAGGTTATTTTAACATGAGGAAGCTGAGACTTAGAAAATTTAAATAACTTTCTCACTGTCATATAGGTAATATGTGACTTGAACCCAAATTTAGGTCACTACGAATACTGAGATTTTAGTCACTATGTTCTACTTGTTCGTGTATGGGCATGATACAGTTTATTTAACTAGTTGTACACTCTTGGGCATTTAGATGGTTGCCAATTTGGTGATATTAAAAAATACTGTGATTTCTAGTAAAATTTATATACACAAGAAGATTGTTTCTTTAAGCTAAATTGCTAGAAGTAAAATTGCTCCATTGAAAGAACTGGACGAGGCCAGGCCAGTGACTCAGGTCTGTAATCCCAGCACTTTGGGAGGCCGAACGAAGCAGGGCAGATCACGAGGTCAGGAGTTCGAGACCATCCTGGCTAACATGGTGAAACCCCATCTCTACTAAAAATGCAAAACATTAGCTGGGTGTGGTGGCACGCGCTTGTAGTCCCAGCTACTCGGGAGGCTGAGGCAGGAGAGTGGCGGAAACCTGGGAGGCGAAAAAAAAAAAAAAAGAACTGGACGATTTGAAAAACCTATTTTATACTTATTGCCAAGTTGCCCCCCAGAACTATTGTAACAACTTACAATACCTAGTTTCCTGAAACCTCCTCAACACTAGATATTGTCTGTTCTTCAGTCTTTGGCATAAAGTTTTCAAAGCGTGCCCAGGGAAGTAATAATTCTATAGTTTTAAAGGAGTAGAAGAAGATTGTCCTTTTTTAAAATTGGGAAGACTAGATCTTGATTATATCTACGTGATATTGTATCTGAGAAGTTAAATCAGTAAGTAGTTTAGTGAGAGTCAGAGCCATAAAATCAAAATAGACTTTGAAAATTTATGTCAGCAAGAGTTCTTTACTGTGATTTATTTAACTTAAGTAAGAACTTAAAGCTGCTAAAGACACCAAGAGGAGGATTGGCTCCATGTTGGCTGAAGGGAATGTTAATGGCAATGCATTCTCTTTGTAGTATTTCATGTTATTCTGTGAGATTATATGTGTGCGTGTATGCGTGCACAAACTTGTTAGGAAAATTCAGTTATTTTTAGTTCTAGGAGGTGTATATTATAAGAACAAGAATTACTGTTTTTTTTTTTTTTTTTTTTGAGACAGGGTCTCACTCTGTCACCCAGGCTGGAGTGCAGTGGTGCGATCTCGGCTCACTGCAACCTCCGCCTCCTAGGCTCAAGTGATCTTCCCACTTCTGCCCATTCACAGGAAACTATACAAATGAATGCACAGTCTGTCACCAAAGAAATGACAAGCAAGACAAACACACATCTAACTGGCCTGCTTTCGTTCACTACGTAATCATCAATGATACTGCCCTAAGTGACCAATTTCTGTATCTCCTCGTAAGACTGCATATGGCAGTGTATTTAAATAGTTATTTTTTGTTTTGTATGATTGTTACCTTATCTTTGTAATAAAGTTGTTAACATGTTTTGATGCTTTGTGTTTAACTTTTATGTGTGTATATATATATTAGATGAGGTAGAACAATTATCTCTGCAACTACAAATGGATTGCTGGTTAAAAGCAGGACATTTAAAAAGCAAATGTGAAGATGGAAATTGTAATATCGATCAGGCTTACATTTTAAGAGAGACATGCTGTATTGATCAAGCCCAGGATAAAACAAGTCATACTATAAAGTACTAAATGTGTCTTTAAATTTTATCGACCAAACTGACAGGGGTATGCAAAATGAAAGCCATATGCAGAAAATTCTCTTCAAAGTCACTGTGAGGCAAGTTCACTTTTGTTTGGCAATTCAGGGGCCCAGTGGATTACAGCTACAGATTAAAGTATCAGGAAAAAAATGAAAATGTAAAAGCATAGTAATTTTTAAGAAAGCATGATTTACTTTTGGGATTTGCTTTTGTGGTAGTAAGAATGACCAAATCTCCAATGTGATTGCTTTGCAGGATACTTCTGTTCTATGGTGAGTTATAACACCTTTTTTTTTTTTTTTTTGCAAAAATATCACAATTTATTGCATTTAGAAGGTAAGGCATTTATAATATTTTAATGTTTTTAATCTAGCTTTTTTATTATTATACTTTAAGTTCTAGGGTACATGTGCACAACATACAGGTTTGTTACATATGTATACATGTGCCACGTTGGTGTGCTGCAGCCATTAACTCGTCATTTACATTAGGTATATCTCCTAATGCTATCCCTTCTCCCTCCCTCCAACCCACGACAGGCCCTGGTGTGTGATGTTCCCCTTCCTGTGTCCAAGTGTTCTCATTGTTCAATTCACACCTATGAGTGAGAACATGGGGTGTTTGGTTTTTGTCCTTGTGATAGTTTGCTGAGAATGATGGTTTCCAGCTTCATCCATGTCCCTACAGAGGATATGGACTCATCCTTTTTTATGGCTGCATAATATTACATGGTGTATATGTGCCACATTTTCTTAATCCAGTCTATCATTGATGGACATCTGGGTTGGTTCCAAGTCTTTGCTGTTGTGAATAGTGCTGCAATAAACATACATGTGCATGTGTCTTTATAGCAGCAAGATTTATAATCCTTTGGGTATACACCCAGTAATGGGATGGCTGGGTCAAATGGTGTTTCTAGTTCTAGATCCTTGAGGAATTGCCACACTGTCTTCCACAATGGTTGAACTAGTTTACAGTTCCACCAACAGTGTAAAAGTGTTCCCATTTCTCCACATCCTCTCCAGTACCTGTTGTTTCCTGACTTTTTAATGATCACCATTCTAGCTGGTATAACACCATTTTGAAATAAAATTTTGTGAATCTAAAAATAAGGATTCTAGATTCTTTCATCAATATCTTGCAGCTCCTCCCTTCAAGAGGTGGAGTCTATTTTCCCACTCCTTGAATCTGGTCTTGCCTTGTAATTTGTTGTGACTAATAATATGTTGCTGAAGTTATATTGTGTAAACACTAGACCTTCCGTGGAGCGCCTACCTTTCCTTCTTGTAATGCTTTGATCACTATGTAAAGCCACCTAACTACTGAATGATGAGAAACCACACAAAAAGAATGGCTTAGCTAACAGCCAGCACCAAGGCCCAAGACATATGTGTAAATCCATTTTAGATCCTCTGGCCCCAGGCAAGCCACCTGATCAATGCAAACACAGGAGTAATCTCAGGCAAAACTAGCAGAAGAACAGCTCAGCTAACCTACAAAATTATTAAAAATAATAAGTTGCCGTCTTAAGTCACTGATCTTTGGGGGTGGATTGTTATACAGCAATAGATAACTGATACGACATAGTAATAAATACGGGTGAAGGTCAGTAACATTGTCTAATAACATATTCTGAAGAGGATTTAAGAATGCATCTAAAGAACTTGATGTCCTGGTCAGAAATCTGAGATGATATGAAATCTTTACAAATATTTCATGCCTGAAATCTTTACATCAGACATGAGCCACTGAACCTAGCATGTTATATGCCTTCTTATGCACAACTGATGATACTGCAACTGATGATACTGCAAATGCTTTTTATTTTTGTTTAGTTTATGGTATATTCCGTTATGCAGATATGAAGAAGTTCTGTTAAACAGATGACTCATAGTAAGCAGAAAGCAATGATAACAGTTAAAATCAGTTTGCAAATACTACTAATGTAGGAATGTCTTCAATGATTGTGTAAGAGCAGTAGTAGAGGGGAAAAGCACCAAAGGATTGGTGGCTTATGGAAAAGTTGTTGCCAAAATGTATTTAATTAGTCATCATGTGAGGTATAAGACAAGCTCTAGCGATTATGAAGATTCTAACATCTTTGCACACAGTATTAGATAATGCTATACAAATTTCAATTTTATTAAAGGTTAAACTTTCAATCACAGGCTTTTCTGGATAATTTGTAGTGATATAGGCACCAAATTCTAGAACCTAAACAAGCTTATGTTTGTTTGGAATTCAAGGTACAAATGAGTTACAGCTATAAATTAAAGTGCCAATAAAGAAATGAAAACAAAGTTTAGACTCAATATACAAAATAACATAAATCTCATTTTTTTGAAAATTTCAGAAAAATATCTGACAAAATGATTCCTCAGGCATGTGGGATTTTAAAAAAGAAACCACTTAACATGCCATCATTTAATAATATATGTTCGAAAATTATTTTTCCCACCAAACAAGGGCAGCCTGAAGAATCTGTTTACTGATTATCTCCACACTGAACACATAAATTAATGTTTGTGGATATTATTACTTATTAAATATCGAAATGCCATTTTTCTTTCAAATGCTTTTTTTGCTTTCTTCCGATGTGGTAACTTATCTTTAAGTGGGCCACCATCAATTTGCTCAACTCCAGGGATACTTGAACCTAGGCAGGCATTCGTGACTTGTTCAATTAATAGAAAATGTTGAAAAGCATCTTCGGAGCTTCTGAAGCTAGGTTATCAGAAGACTTGTAGCTTCTGCCTAGGCCTCCTGAAACACTCACTCTTGGACCCCTGAGCCACATGCAAGAAAGTTTAGTCCCTGCTGGAGTGACCTCATGGAGAGGCTCTGAGTCTGTATGGAGAGGGAGACAGGCCTAGCTGAGCCTACCTACTCCCTGTGCCCACCAAAGCATCAGGCATGTGAGTATGGTCATGTTGACCACCCCTGACCAGGTCATCTGTCAGTTGAGTACCATTGAAGAGTGACGCCAGTTACAGCCACATTGACCAAAAGAATCAACCAGCCAGATTTTGCCTCAATTCCTGAATTTCAGAAATTATCATTTTTAAGCCACTAAGTTTTAAGGTGGTTTGTTACATTGTAATAGATAATTAGAACACTGAAGAATAATCTGAGATAACAAGGTAAGCTGTTAGAAAATTATTACCACTTCCAACTATTTATCTTGTGAATCAGTCAACAGTTGCAATGAATGAGAGAGATCAAGAATAAATGGTGTAAGGAAATCACTTTCTTTCAGTTTATAAACATAAAAGGAAAACTTCAAATGCTCTGGTACTCATGGCAAAGGCAGTTCGTTGTGATACTGTCATATTTCCAGACAAATTGAGTCTGTGAGTTCTTTTTAAAACTGTAAAAGCCACTGGCCATAGAAATAACTTGGCTTCTGATCTTAAGTACATAGAGTCATATTGTAGTATAAATATGAGTTAAGCATTTGTAATTTTTTTTTTTTTTTGAGACAGAGTCTCACTCTATCGCCCAGGCTGGAGTGCTGTGGCACCATCTTGGCTCACTGCAAGCTCCGCCTCCCAGGTTCACGCCATTCTCCTGCCTCAGCCTCCTGAGTAGCTGGGACTACAGGTGCCCGCCACCACGCCTGGCTAATTTTTTGTATTTTTAGTAGAGACGGAGTTTCACCGTGTTAGCCAGGTTGGTCTTGATCTCCTGACCTCGTGATCCGCCCGCCTCGGCCTCCCAGAGTGCTGGGATTACAGGCGTGAGCCATGGTGCCAGGCCTTTTCTTTTTTTTTTTTTTTTTTAAGACAGAGTCTTGCTCTGTTGCCCAGGCTGGAGTACAGTGGCATGATCTCAGCTCACTGCAACGTCTGCCTCCCGGATTCAAGTCATTCTCCTGCCTCAGCCTCCTGAGTACCTGGGACTGCAGGCACCTGCCACCATGTCTGGCTAATTTTTGTATTTTTAGTAGAGACAGGATTTCACCAATTTGGCTAGGCTGGTCTTGAACTCCTGACATCAGGTGTTCCACCTGCCTCGGCCTCACAAAGTGCTAGGGTTATGGGCATGAGCCACTGCGCCCAGCCAAGCATTCGTATCTTTAAGTCACTTTAGTGGTACTAAAATGTTGGTAATCTGCTGGTTTAATGCTACAGTGAATTGTAGTGATAATTTTTGGGTTGAAAACCATAGCTTGTAGTTCTCAATGCCTAACATCCTGAGAAATTTAAACAGAGTCTGTAGAGGATGTACATTAGTCAGCTAATGCTGGATGACAAACAATCACAAAATCTAGTGGCATAAAACCATAAGTATTTATTCCTTGTTCATTCATTTGTGTGTCAGTTCCAGTTCAGCTTCTTCAAGCTCTGGCTGAAAGTTGAGCTTGAGTCTCCTTCATGCATGCTTCTTTTGGGACTTGGTCTGCAAAGTAATAGCTATCCTGCAGAAGCTCTTTTCATGGCAATAGGAAGGAGTACAGGAGGCAAACTCAATCACACAGACACATTCTAGCTTTGGCTCATATCATCTATGCTAACATCTCATTGGTTAAAGGAAGTCACATGACTAAATCCATCAGTAGGGAAGTGTGTTCTTTCTATGGAAAGGGGAAGAATGAACATTTCCTTAGCAACAACCTAATTTACTGTAAGATGCTTCATATATTGCTATTATTCCTAAAAATTCTTTAATTTCTTAACATTTCCAATTATGTAAGTTTGTATTTAGTTGCAAGTGACAGAAAACCCACAATAACAGGAGCTTAAACAATATAAACTTTTATTTCATACTTATAAGTGAAGTCCACAGGAAAGCAATCTAAAATGGCATGGCATCTTCATAATTTTCAAGAATACAGCGGCTTCTCTTCAGCTTTATTCCTATTCCCAGGCTGCCTCCTGATCCAAGAAGGCTGATCAAGTTCCAGCCATCAAGTTCACATTCCAGACAGCAAGGTGAAGAATAAGATGAAGGAAGTCGCATCTCTTCTCTTCCCAGAAGTTGCACACAATTCTTTTGCTTATGTCTTATTGGCCAGAAATTAGTCACATAATTACACTAGCAAAGGAAGTTAGAAACTTCGACTGTATTCTTGAAGTCTCCAGGTATCTATATTTGCTGTCAAAAATAATGGATTTTATAATGTTAATATACTGTTAGAGAAGAACAGCTGTTGGTATAAACAATTGATAGTCTTTGCCACAAATTCCGAAGAAACTACATTCTTAGCACTACCTAGCCTTTCAATGAGATATTTTATTCCTTCTTCTAAGTTCTTACTTTAAAAATATGATTGTTAATAAAGACACCATAGATATCATCCCTTAAATTAAAGTTCTGAGTTATTTTTATTTACAGCTGGCAAGCTGCCAAAAGGAAAAAAGGGAGAGGGAATGAAGTTTCTAATACGGATGTCAGTTCTCAGTGGAATTATCCAGCTCCACTACCTTCCAAGTTGATCGTGAGAATGGATTCCAGGGACAGCCATCACTTTATTTTTACTACTGTAATATGTTAATTTCAGTACACGAGCTCTTGAAAGACTTCAGAGAATAGAACATTTCCTGTTATGAATAAATGGTTCCAATTTGAATTAACCCACAGACATTGATGGATCACTGCTTTTTGTCATGATCATTAACCTGTAATCAAGGTTATCCAAGATCTGTTCCCAATATACCTTTCTAGGTCTATCTCCCACTACTCTTTTTCATGTATCTTTATAAAATTTATAACATGCTGAAGAAAGGTCAAGTATTATAGATGACTTTCTCAAACAAACTAGATTTATTGTGCCACCCAAATATATCCTGTATCTTACTTTTTTGCCTATGATTGAGTCATCTCAGTAGAGTGACCCTCGTCATACCCACTATAAGCTTATCCATTAGTTTAAGACTTAAACCAAAATCTTTCTTCAGAAAGTCTCTCTAGAATCCCACAATCAGAAGTGATTTCTCTCGAAAGTCCAATACAACTGTATATTATATTCCCTCCTTCCTTTATTCATTCATAATTAATATTTATTGAAGCCTATTATATGTCACCGTGCTAGGTTTCATTTATAGCATTTATAGTCTAGTAGAAGGCATTAATCTAATAATATATTCCTTATGTATAGACCATGACCTATCTCACAGTATATTGCCATTGTTCATCTTGCTTATTTCCCCAAGCACTGAAAACAAATGGAAAAGCTGTGTCTTATGATGTGAGTACCCTTCTGATACCTAGTAATATGCCTTGCACTGTTAGTTAAATGTTCAGCAGCAATAGTCGATAAATACTTCATTTTTTGCCTTACTCTTCACCCCGGGAGAAGCAATTCAGAGGACGTATGTTACCATTAACTGCTGTAGAAAAATTCATTTGAAATCGAAACACGCATTTAAAAATATATACATGTATCTTCATAACTGGAGTGTTGAGGATGGAGAAGAACCTATAAGATGAAAATCCAGCATGTTTGCCTTATTAGAAATGCAAATGTGTACTAATATATGGTTATGAGAATATGAGGTGTCCGGTATCCAGACATGCAAAAATCACAGAGATAAAAGCAAATCTCTATCTAATCTTTCTTTGCTTTGTGTGATTAAAAGACAGAAAGCAAACTATAAATAAATGATAGGCATTTTTAGAAATGTTTGCCTCCTGCTACAATCACTGCTATAATATGTTTTCTAGGCTCTGCAGCCTTTTCCTTGTTTCCTACTTATTTAGGCTTCAGATCTGTGGAGTGGCTCATAATTAGGAATCTACTGGTTCTTTCCCCAACTCTCATTCAATTAGCCATATGTTACAGGCAGCAAACACAGTGGCTGTCAAACTTTAGCAATTACCAAGCGGGGGGTGGGGGGGATGAAAGTTTGTGGGGTCAAAACTATGAACTTATAAAAAGCTTTTGAAGTAAAGGCAAATCTTAATTGTGGAGCGTTAATCAGAATTTTGCCTGGCCATTCATTCATCATCTCACACGGAGCAGCTCTGGAAATAACAGCCTTTCATACACCTGGGACAGAAGTGTTGAGCTCTCAGAGCAAAGCTATCAGAACAGGCAATGAGTAAATATGCAATTCTGTTTACATTCTTCATCCCTACAATGAAGAAAAATCAATAGGCTTACAGAAGATGGCAATTGTCCTTTGAAATGAAGGCTCTCTGAAAGGTAATTTTTCTAGCTCGTAAGGGCTGATTCCAAATAAATGATTTAGTCTTTGTAGAGTGCTACATGCTTAATGAGGGCTGTGCTGGGTCAGACTGGAAATGGAAAATCCTTGGAGGGTCACTGTTAAATTCATTTTATCGAAAAGGCAGAACGTTCAAATTTAAACATTTGAGATTCAAAACTGTGTTAGTTCAGAACTTCTCTGTTACATGCTGATTTGTTAGAGAAAGGGGGTTGGAAGTCCTGAGGTATTATTTAAAAAAATAGTTGAAAGAAAATGAGCACTGAAGCATGTCGTTCTTGAGGAGAAACTCACATAATTAGGTAGGCTTTGTGAAGAAATCTACTGCTTTAAAAAGAAAAAACCTATTAATTTTTTGGCTAACCTACCCATTCATGCTCTTCTCCATAGAAGGAGGAACTGAGTTACAATACAGCCACACTCCATTTAAAATAACATTTATTCAATAGCAGGGCTGCCTCGTAGGCTTACCTCCTCGTAGAAAAGGACTATTATAAATCCCAGTAATTTTCCCATGAGTTCTACAAAGAGTGTTTCTTCGTGGTGGGTTTGAGTATTTTATCCACTATAATTTAAATGTCTCAAATGATGTCACTTCAAACTGTTTCCCTCAGGAGGTTGCTCTAGTCTGAAAAATATCTTCATTAAGATATTTCTCTAGTATTTAACCTGGAATGTAAAAACTCTGCTTTATCTGTCATCAGAAATAGGTCCTTTCCCCACCAGCTTCAACCACTGAACTTTGTTCAAGAAGTGAGTGTGCTCTAGCACGAGAAAGTTGTTATCTTTTCTTCATAAAATAAGTGACTTTTAGCTCAACTGTATTGAGTGTATTAAAATTCCCATCTGATTTATTTTGCTCTAGGTATGTATCCATGTCTACGGACACTAGTTGAGATTTTGGTCCAGGAAAAGACGAGGTTTGGTTGGGGGAGGGTGAAGGTGAGTGGAGAGGATTTTAAAGTGTAAACGTTTACTCCGTCATATCAAATAGAAATTTTAAAAAAATACTGAGAGGGTAAACATTCATCTGGTGGAATAGAAAGTGAGGAGATCAATGAAGCTGCAGAATATAGGTGTGACCTTTAGATTTTTTTCTTTTTGAGGTTAACAAAGTGGAAAAGCATCTTGCTAAGAAGTCAGGGTACAAATTTCTGACTCCTTTAAGAACATCTCCCATAACACTGTAGCTTTAAGTACTTCTACTTATTTATTTATTGAGAGACAGGGTCTTACCCTGTCACCCAGACTGGAGTGTGGTGGCACTATCATGGCTTACTGCAGCAAACTCCTGGGCTCAAGTGATCCTCCTGCCTCAGCCTCTCTGGTAGCTCAGACTACAGGCATATGTCATCACTCCTGGCTAATTAAAAAAAATTTTTTTTAATTTTTTTAATTTTTTTTTATTTTTTTGAGACACGGCCTCTCTGAGTTACCCAGGATGGTCTTGAACTCCTGGGCTAAATGCTTCTTCCTCCTCAGCCTCCCGAGTAGCTAGGACTTCTGCATTAATTTTAATAGCTTAATTGGCATGACAAAGGAGGTGAGGGTTGCTGGAGCCAACATGTTAAATGCCTGTCTTGGGTGGCAGGCAGCTCCATGGTGAAGAGAGAACTCACTGGGCTCCAGGGCTCCTTCCTGTAATGGGCTGCCACACAGGGTGAGGATCTTTGCTGCTAAATCTCTCATCTGTTTCAAGTGTGTACACACTGACAGTTCTCCTAAGGAAAGCAGAGGACTCCTACAGAGGTCCTAGAGGGTACGTACAGCAGCTGATGATAAAGTTTTTTTTTTTTTTTCTGCTAGGAGAGTTTTAATTAAAACTACATGTGGTTTGAAATGTTTGCTGTTCTTTCTCTTTTGAAAATCCTTACAATTCATTTTGCATAAAAATAAAACATTCTAAAGTCTTTCATTTAAATAGTAAGATGATAGCTTCAGTAAGAATTGCAGGCCGAGCGCGGTGGCTCAAGCCTGTAATCCCAGCACTTTGAGAGGCTGACACGGGCAGATCACGAGGTCAGAAGATCCAGACCATCCCACGGTGAAACCCCGTTTCTACTAAAAAAATACAAAAAAACTAGCCGGGCGAGGTGGCAGGCGCCTGTAGTCCCAGCTACTGGGGAGGCTGAGGCAGGAGAATGACTTGAATCCGGGAGGCGGAGCTTGCAGTGAGCTGAGATCCGGCCACTGCACTCCAGACTGGGCGACAGAGCCAGACTCCGTCTCAAAAAAAAAAAAAAAAAGAATTGCTGTGTTGGGCTTTCATATATGATTATTGAAAGCACAATGCAAAGGCCAGGGCTGAATTTAACAGGTCATTTTCTGCAAGTAGCAGTGTCACTGGATGCCACCAATAAGTTCATGTTGAAGGTTTTTTTTAAAAAAAAGCTTTTAAATTTTGCAATTAAAACATATACAGGCTGAGCACAGTGGCTCATGCCTGTAATCCCAGCACTTTTTGGAGGCCAAGGTGGGTGGATCATTTCAGTTCAGGAGTTTGAGGCCAGCCTGGCCAACATGGTGAAACTCCACCTCTACTAAAAATACAAAAATTAGCCGGGCGTGGTGGCAGGTGCCTGTAGTCCTAGCTACTCGGAAGGCTGAGGCAGGAGGATCACTTGAACAAAGGAGGTGGAGGTTGCAGTGAGCTGAGATCATGCTCCCATGCTGGAGCCACTGCACTCCAGCATGGGTGACAGAGTGGGACTCCATCTCAAAACAAACAAACAAATACCCCCAAAAACGAAAAATGTGTGGCCTAATAATTTATCATAAGGCGTGTAACCACCACCCAGATCAAGAAATAAAATCTTCATTGCAGCACTATTCACAATAGGAAGGACATGGACTCAATCTAAATGCCCATCAATGACAGACTGGATAAAGAAAAATGTGGTACATATACACCATGGAATACTATGCAGCCATAAAAAAGAACAAGATCCACTTTGAGAGGCTGAGGCATGCAGATCACAAGGTCAAGAGATCGAGACCATCCTGGCCAACATGGTGAAACCCCATCTTTCCTAAAAATACAAAAATTAGCTGGGCATGGTGGCAGGCGCCTGTAGTCCCAGCTACTTGGGAGGCTGAGGCAGGAGAATCACTTGACCCTGGAAGCAGAGGTTGCAGTGGGCCAAGATCACGCCACTGTACTATAGCCTGGATGACAGAGGGAGACTCCGTATAGAAAGAAAGAAAGAAAGAAAGAAAGAAAGAAAGAAAGAAAGAAAGAAAGAAAGAAAGAAAGAAAGAAAGAAAGAAAGAAAGAAAGAAAGGAAGG
>NW_012101543.1:2782906-2801340 GCF_000951045.1 Mandrillus leucophaeus | reverse complement strand
AAGGAAGGAAGGAAGGAAGGAAGGAAGGAAGGAAGGAAGGAAGGAAGGAAGGAAGAAACGGAACAAGATCATGTCTTTTGTAGGAACATGGGTGTGGAGCTGGAGGCCATTATCCTTAGCAAACTAACACAGGAACAGAAAACCAAATACCACATGTTCTCATTTATAAGTGGGAGCTAAATGATAAGAACTCATGAACACAAAGAAGAAAACAATAGACACTGGGGTCTACTTGAGGGAGGAGGTGGGAGGAAGGAGAGGAGCAGAAAAGATCACTATTGGGTACTGAGCTTAATACTTGGGTGATGAAATAATATGTACAACAAACCCTCACAACACATGTTTACCTGTGTAACAAACCTTCACATGTACCCCCAAATCTAAAATAAAAGTAAAAAAAAAAAGAATCCTGCCAGCACCCGGAAGTCCAACTTACCTTCCCTTCATCTTCCCTTGGCTACTATTGTAATCACCTCCTGGCTTGCTTTATAGATTTATCTCTAGGCATGTGTTGCTAAACTCTATGGTTTAGTTTTGTCTGTTTTGAATTTTATAGTAAGAAACTACATAATATAAATGCTTTCATGGCTGACTTCTTTTGCTCAATGTATTTGTGAAATTTACCCAGGATTTTATTTTAACTGTAATTTTTATTTTTCAGTATCTTTAAATCTTCCATTATAGAATTACACCTACAATTGATTTATCAGTTTTACTGTTAATGGGCATGTGGGTATTTTTAGTTTGAGGCAAGAACAAATAATACTGCTAAGAACATGCTTCTACACGGCACTTGGTGCACGTATGTACACATTTCTGTTATATCTGTCCTAGGAATGGAAGTGCTGGATCCTTCAGCGTGCTTGTATTCAATCCTTAGATACTGCCCAACTCTCTGCTAAGCAGATTGCACTAATTTTACATGCTAAACAATACTGAATGCCTCAATGATTGGTATTTTCAGTCTTAAGTTTTGGCCACATTGATGGGTTTGTAGTGGTACTTTATCTACTTTTAGTTTACATTTTCCCTGAGTTTACATTAACCAATGACTTCAGTACCTTTCACATGTTCATACTTTCATTGACTATTTGAATATCATCTTTTATGAGTTGGCTGTTCAAATCTCTTGCACATTTTTCTATTTGGTTGTTCACCTTTATTATTATTATTGGTTTGTAGAATTGTTCATATATACTAAAAATATTGTCTCCTACTCATGGCTTACTTTTTACTGTCTTATTGGTGTCTCAGTAAACTTGATATAGAAGCATTAATTAATCTTTTTATGTTTTTGGTTTTGATGCCCTGTTTATGAAGTCTTTTCCAATTCTATCTAGGTCATGAAGAAATACTACTAATGTCTTCTAGAAGCTTCAGCATTTTGTTTTTTCATACTTAAATTTGCAATCTCTCTGGCATTGTTTTCTCTGAATGGCGTGTGATTGAGTTTAAAGTCCATTTTTTTTTTCACCTATGGGGATATCCAATGTTGTCAGCAACATTTATTGTAAAGTTATGCTTTCCCTACTATTCTGAAGTGCCATGTTAATTGTAATTCAGGGTCTAGATACGAACAGGTCTATTTCTGAAATTTTGTTTTCATTTCATTGTTTTATTGTCTGTCCTTTAATCAACACCATATTGTCTTAATTATTTTTACATTTAGGGTGTATCAATGTCCTGTAGAGTAAGTCCTCACATCATGTACTTCTTCCAGAATATCCTCACTATTCTGAGTCTATTGCATTTCTATATATTTCCATTTTGGAACCAGACTGGCGCAATTGCATTTTGATGCATTTTCATTTTAGGACCAGCTTTTCCAGTTCCATGAAAACAACAACAAGACAAATATACATACACATAAATATAAACACACACATAACATACACAAACACACATTTATAAAACAAATTTAAAAATGGGTTAACATTTTAGCTGGGATTGTACTGACTCTATACAGCAGTTTGAAGAAAATTGACGTTACATTATTGAGTCTTCAAACTCATGAACATGGTATGTCTGTCCTTTTGTTTTAGTCTTCTTTAATGTCTCTCAGTGTTTCATAGCTTTCTGTATAGAGGTCTTACATGTCTTTTGTTAGATTTACTATTTAATAATTGAGCATTTTGGTTTATAATAAAGAGTATCATTTAAAAATTTTATTTTCTGTTTATTGCTGGCATAAAGTAATACATTTAGGAGCCTCTAGAGCTTCTAGAAGATAACAGGAGAATATTCTTCCTGACTTGAAGTAGGAAAAGGAATGCTTTATTCATTATGTAGCAACTTTGATGAACTGTCTTGTTAATGCTAATTTTCTGTCATTCTTTTGGCACTTCTGTGAACACATGCACATATCATCTGGGTTTTATTTCTTATTTCTTTCTTTCTAGTCTTTCCCCCCATTCCCCATTTTCTTTCCCTTTTGTTTTTCTGTATTAGCTGGGCTCCCTTTCTGCACTAGTGACTACCTTCTTCCAATATTGAAAGGAAGTGGTGACGACAGACATACCCATCTTTTTCCAGATCTCAGTAGAAAGCTTTCACCATTTCACCACTAAGCATAAAGCTTGCTGTATCTTTCTTTTTCATACTCTTTAAAAATAAGAAAATTACCTTTTATTCCTAGTATGATGAGAATTTTTATAATGAATATGTTTTGAATTTTATCACAGTATTTTCTCTATTTATTTAAATGATCATATGAATTTTCTCTTTTCCACTAATGTGATAAATTGCACTGACTGATTTTTAAATCTTTGACCAATCTTGCACTCTTGGAATGAACTCAGATTTTTATATTTTGCTAAATTTGATTTATTAGATTTTGTTTAGGATTTTTTCAGTTTGTGCTCTGAGTGATATTGACTTAGACTTTTTCTTTCTTAAAGCATTTTTGTCATGGTTTGATATCAACATTAACATAATAACTTCAAAAATAAAGAGAAATAGTGCCTCATTTGCTGTTCTCTAGAAAAGTCTGTTTAAACGTTTGGTAGAATTTACCAGCAAACCATCTGGGCCTGTCATTTTCTCTGTGGGAAGGAATTAAATTGAGAATCCAGTATCTTCAACAGGCCATTTAGACTTTTTATTCTTGTCTTAGTTTTGGTAGCTAGTGCTTTGTCCATGTCATCTAAATTTTATTTTATTTATTTACTTTTGAGATGGAGTCTCACTCTGTTGCCCCGGCTGGAGTGCAGTGACATGATCTCAGCTCATGGGAACCTCAGCCTCCCGGGTTCAAGAGATTCTTGTGCCTCAGCTTCCCAACTAGCTGGGATTACAGGTGTGCACCACCATGCCCAGCTAATTTTTGTATTTTTAGTAGAGACGGGGTTCCAGGTTGCCCAGGCTGGTTTCAAACTCCTGGACTCAAGTGATCTGCCTGCTTCAGCCTCACAAAGTGCTGGATTTCAGGCGTTAGCCACCATGCCCAGCCATGTCATCTAAATTTTAAAATTTATTGACATGAAATTTAAAAAATAATACATTCTTTTTTCTTTTGTAGAGATGAGTCTCACCATGCTGCCCAGACTGGTCTTGAACTCTTGTGTTCAAGTAATCCTCCTGCCTTGGCTTCCCAAAGTGCTGGGATTACAGGCATGAGCCACTGTGGCCGGCCTATAATACCTTGTTATGATCATTTTAATATCCATATGATCTAAAGCAGGAGTTGGCAAACTATACTTCTCAGGCCAACCTGGCTCATGGCCTGTTTTTGTTTGGGCCAGTGAGCTAAGAATGGTTTTTATATTTTGAAAGAGTTATTAAAAACAGAACAACAACCAAAACACAAGAATATGTGACAGACCCCAATTTCTGCTCTTTCGTAAGTTTAAATTTGTGATTTAATTTCCTATTCTTTTTTTAGCTTCTTGAGAACCCAATTTTAATAAATACTATATTCTGTATGTAGTAGAAAAGGACAAGTTTGCTATGCTGTTATTCAAATCTTCTATATCCTTACTGATTTTTTGTCTTTTTATTCTATTGGTTAGTAAGAGTTGTGTTAAAATCTGCCTCTTTTATTGTGGATTCACAAATTTCTTTTTGTAGTTCTGAAATGAATTACTCTTTTTGAGGTCATCGCATTAGACACAAATAAATTTAGAGTTGTTGTAACTCCCTGGTGAATAAAATCTTTTATCATTATTAATTGGGATGGAAGGGAAGTACATTTTAAGCAGTGGCAACATTCTAACAAAGATAAAAGAACATGTAAAATGTATTTTGGAAGAGGAAATAATATGATTTAATTATATTGAGAGGTCTACTTAGGGAATAGAAAAAAGGAGACTATAAAAATGGTGGGGGGGGGCCTTTATTTTGGTTTGCTTCAAGCATCAGAGTGAGAAGTTTGTATTTAAGCCAACCATGCATTTTCGAATCCAGTTTTTTTCACCTAAATTCAAGTTTGTCACAATCGTAAACAATAAGACTTTGGCTTAAGGCTTTATACATCTTTATATATCTTTACCTGAAATAAGTAATCTTAACCATTTATTGTCAAACATCCAATTTTAGTAATTATTCTACCATCTTATTTCATTTTTCTCAAGAAAGGAAAGTAGATTTTTATAAACAAAAATAATGAATGAGTGCTTGTTTATTATCCTTTCCCGAAAATATTCATGCTAGCTTTCCTTTGTTTTCTTCTGAACAATGACCTTTGAAAGAAAATAACTGGTGGAAAAACAAAGTGAAAACCTTGCCTCAGAATTTGGCTCAGTGTCAGAGTGATGTGTGCTCCAGTTTTACCTTAGAGACAGAGAGTGGCAGAGGCCGATTTGGTGGGTGGGTGGGCTAGGTTAGGGTTCCTTACCCATTCAGCTGAGCCGAAGTTGCAAGCCACGCTGGGCTTGAAGCTGGCTGAAGGCAGGAATGGTGGGAGGTGCAGCAGAGCAGGCTTTAGAGCGGACGGCTGTTCATCTAATGGCCAGAAACTGCTCTGCCCTTTAGACTAGCCTCAACTTCTGGCTCACCTCACAGCCATCAAATCCACAACAACCATGTCAGCAATGATTTGTCAGAGACTGAACTGTTAATTTTTATTTCTCTGAATAGGACCTTCCATCTTCCCAACCGTCTATTAGTTGGTACTAAGGATTCAGCAAAAGGCAGGTCCTAGCTGGGATGGGATGCTGATGTCCTTATCTGACAGGAGAGGTATCTATTACATGACTGGCTCTGTTCCCTGCTCAACCACTTACGTGTAGTGAGGCCATAGATAAATTACTTTATCTGTCTCTGCTTTCGTTTCTATATCTGTAATCTGAAGATAATAGAGTTATAGCTACTCCTTACACACTTTAGTGACACACTTGTGAAGATAAATTGAGGTTGAATTGTAATGTGTCTGCAAAGTCCCAGGAGCTTTGGGAATAAAGGCTATCTATAAATAAAAATGTATTATGAATGCTTGAATTTTAATAAAAGCTTTTATATTTTACCCTCATGGCACTTTAGAAAGTCATAACTGTTGAATATTGAACAGATCTTTTTTTTCCTCTCTCCACCCTGCCTGAAATAACACTTTCTAAACTAAGTTAGATCCTGAGAGATATCCATAAAGGAGATAAAGTTTGTTTCTGTGCTTCCAGGTTCCCCATTTTGCCCTGTTTTCCTTCTCAGGATGATACACTTATACTACTATTCCAAATGGGTTCAGGACTTTCAATGACTTTTTTACCCCCATTAAAATACACTCTTAGTCAAAAATTTAATAAACTTATCCATCGAGGCATAACTGACTGACAAGCCTAATGTGTTATATTTCAGTATTTTTAATCTTTTAAACCAGGACATTCTTTAGCCAAAGGATTTAATCTGAAGTGGGAAGTTTGGGTTTCAATCTAAGTATGGAGCGGAGGCGTTGATGTTGATGGTGACAAGGAAAGAAGGCAAGTAAGTTGGAGCTTCTTTTTTTCTTTTTTCTTTCCTTTTTTTTTTTTTTTTTTGAGATGGAGTCTCGCTCTATTGCCCAGGCTGGAGTGCAGTGGTGACATTTCAGCTCACTGCAGCCTCCGCCTCCCGGGTTCTAGTGATTCTCTGGCCTCAGCCTCCCGGATAGCTGAGATTACAGGCACGTGCCACCATGCCCAGCTACTTTTTGTATTTTTCGTAGAGACAGAGTTTCACCATGTTGGCCAGGCTGGTCTCAAACTCCTGACCTCAGATGATCTGCCCACCTCGGCCTCCCAAAGTGCTGGGATTACAGGCGTGAGCCACTGTGCCCGATCATAAGTTGGAGCTTCTGAAATCTTACCAGATAGATACAGGCATTAAAAAATAACTCCAATATCAAACACTTTATATAGAATCGGCCATAATTAAGAACATTAAGGAAGGCATCCCTCACTGAAGTAAATATTATTTGCTCCATTTTATAGATGAGGATACTGAGGCTTGAAGAAATTAAATAACTGTGAGATCACACACCTAGAAAGCAGCTGATCTGAGCGCAAACAAGCTTGCTTGATTCCAAAGTAGTTTTCTCGCCATGTAGAATAACCAAACAAATCATAAATATGTAGAACTATGGCGGGAATTAACTCTGGACTCAACTTCTTTTGTTCCTTTGATGCTAGTCAAGCACACTTTTTTTTTGGTGCTAGCAGTCTCCATGTCTCTGAATGTAATTATTATTATTATTATTATTTTGGATGGAGTTTCACTCTTATTGGCTAGGCTGGAGTGCAATGGCGTGATCTCGGCTCACTGCAACCTCCATCTTCTGGATTCAAGCGATTCTCCTGCCTCAGTCTCCCAAGTAGCTGGGATTACAGGCGTGCACCACCACGCTCAGCTAATTTTGTATTTTTCTTAGAGACGGGGTTTCATCATGTTGGTCAGGCTGGTCTTGAACTCCCGACCTCAAGTGATCCACCCGCCTCGACCTTCCAAAGTGCTGGGATTATATAGAAACGAGCCACCGCGCCTGGTCCTTGACTGTAATTTTTGCCACTAAAATAGACATCCCTGTTCTCTGGAAATAATTATATTGCAGTAAAATGTCAAAATAGATCTTTGGTATATTCCAAATGCTTTTCAATATATTACCAAGTTTAGTAATACATGTGTTTTAATTAAAAATCAGAAAAACGTTGCTAATGCTGCAATAATGCATTTATGCAGAACCCAATCTGGAGGCCCTTTCTTTATCAGTTTGATGTGTGCAGCATTTCTCTTGAATCTCTCTCTCAAATAGTGTATTTTCTTAGTTCCCTTGATGCTTCTTCAGCCAGTTTCCCTGATATTTTTTTTGCTGCTGCTTCTTTCTCTTTAGCGTGTGTGTCTCTCAGAACTCTTGTATCAGAATTCTGCTATTTTTTTTCTATTCCCAGTACTCCTTAAGCATGCATCATTTCTTATAGTCTCAACTACAGTCTTTATGTTGGTTTTCATTTCTCTCCAGCATGAATCTTGATTCAGGCAATTCAAGCATAGATTTCCATTCATTCGTCTTGCTTTTCTGTATACTTATGCTCAACACACATGCACATGTGTGCGCGTGCGTGCACACACACACACACACACTCTCACCCATTCAGTCCAAGCTCTGTGTTGCCCATGATATGGGACATTATTATAACACAGAATTCCTCATCTTTGCATTGTTTCCCTATCATATCAAAAAATTAAAATGGCAGAGACATACATGAAAAGCAGTTTCCTGATAAAGTTAGTGATACGTACATACTGAAGTTTATCAGTAAAAATTAATAACTAGCATTAACTAAGTGGAGCCATTATCAAGCTATAAGTGTATCATTTGGTTTTCTTAAGTTGTCTTCTCCTACCCATGGGTTCTCTCTACTCATTTACAGTTTTTCGTTCACTGTCATTTAATGACTCAGCTGCCTGTCAACAAGAGTATTAATTGGGGCCATTGATGACATGCCCTCTTGTCATATCTGCTCACTCCACTGCCATTACTCTGGTCATTCAATCTTTGATCCAGCATTCTCCCTAATCTAGATAAATTTTATAATTTTTCAGGCTTTACGCTGTCAAGTTTAAAATCTCTGGTATTATCTATTAATATCCTTTTCCCTAACTCTGTCCTAAAGTGGAGGGACAGTCCTCACATCATTAACTGCCTATTTTTCTTTTAAAATTTGATGGCTTCCATTTTCCCAGGACATACTGAAATTATTTAAAAGAGAAAATAGTTTAAAATATGTTTCATTACAAGTTGTGTGGTCTATTTTTCCACATAGCAAAAACCTTATCAAATTTTCCCTTCACAAGTAGTTTTGTTGCAATAAAAAATAGTCTGCAAATGATCTTTTGTAGTCTCACTTTCATCTCTAGAGTATTCTATCAGTTACCCTAATTGTGATCAACAGAAACTGACTACTGTTAGCTTAAACCAAAGTACATTTATTTAGGACATTGGTGGCAGGGGAAGGGATGGATATGGTAGCTTGCGTACGTGAGGATAACAGGGTAACAGGCTACAAGGCAAGGCTTGGGAACAGAGAGGAGCAAAAGGGGATTTAGAAAACCAGGAAGCGGGAAGAACAGAACCATCTCATGGCAAAACTTGTCTGGTTAGCATACCTCTTCTCTTTTATTGCCACTGAACTGAAATCACCTCTACAATATTTTCTTCATTCTTGTGTTATTTGCTCAATATTCATAGTCCCAGAAGAAAGATAACTGATTGGCCGGAGTTAAGTCACACAATTGACCCTTGGGACTACCAGAAAAAGGATCTGGAACACTTGGTTTCCCAAGACGGGCAATTGCCTTCACCGCCATGACCACACACAATGAGGAAGGGACATTTTCCCAGAAGGAAATCTGGGGAAGGTGAATGGATTGGGCAACCAGTGAAGATCAATGTCCAGGAAGGAACTAATATTTTTTGGTTGAGTTTTTCACCAGTTGAGATATTGTAGGGAAGGAGAGTCTAAAGAGAACTTTACAAATCACAGGAAAGAATACTTTGGTTTTTTTTTTTTTTTTTTTTTTGAGACAATGTCTTGCTCTGTTGTTTAGGCTGGAGTTCAGCGGTGCCTCCATGTCTTGCTGTGGCCTCAAACTCCTGGGCTCAAACCATCCTCCCCACTCAGCCTACCAATCAAGCCCAGCTAGTTTTCCTTTTCTTTAAGATTTTTGTACAGATGGTTTTGCTATGTTGCCCAGGTTGGGTTTAAACTCCTGGCCTCAAGCAATTCCCTGGGATTCCAGGTGTCAGCCACTGCCTCTGGCTTTGAGGAAATAATCAAGGAAATGATTTTAAATCACAGTATGTCTGCCCAACAATACTTTACAATAGTATACACAAACAACTAATTCCCAAGTGAGCATGAGAGATAGTCTCTTTGTTTTTTCATTGTCTTTTACATTACATATAGGGTGCTGCTGAGATGTAGAAAAGGAGGAGAGAGGAGAGGGAATAAATTTGAATGGTCTAATTCTAGTTTTGTGGGAAGTTAGAATTGCTTCTCTTTTCTTTTTTTTTGAAATGGAGTCTCGCTCTGTCACCCAGGCTGGAGTGCAGTGGCATGATCTCGGCTCACCGCAAACTCCACCTCCCAGGTTCACGCCGTTCTCCTGCCTCAGCCTCCTGAGAGCTGGGACTACAGGCGCCCGCCACCGCGCCTGAATAATTTTTGTATTTTTAGTAGAGACGGGGTTTCACCGTGTTAGCCAGGATGGTCTCGATCTCTTGACCTTGTGATCTGCCTGCCTTGGCCTCTCAAAGTGCTGGGATTACAGGCATGAGCCACCACCCCTGGCCTCTAGAATTGCTTTTCAAACCTTTCAGAGCATCAGCTTTACCTTTCCTCTGTCCAACTTCCATCTTTCTCTCTAGCAGCTAGGGTATTCTGCATATTGGTTCAAGCATTCAAACTGGTGAAAAAGCCACATATTTTTACTCTCCACTCTTCTCTTAAGCAATTTTTCTCCCCGTCAGAGCCAGTTAGTGCATGCTGCTCATGGGCTCCAATGGTAATAAAGATTCATTTTTCATAAGGGAACATCAAAATTAAGAGAATTGTAAAATCATTCAGCATCCATCATTCTTTTTTATAATTAGCAAGAATGGGCTGAGGGCAAGATAAAGCATATGTATTTCTGACATCTTTTCTTTAGATTCTTTTTTTTTGGACACAGATGACAAGGCATATTTGGCTGTTTCTTGTCTAATTTGACAAGTTGAATATTGTCAGGCAGATGTCTTCATTAAGTCTGTGTAGGAAGAGGGAAGAGAATCAAAAGGAAGAAGTAGTGAGCTTCCCTTCTGGTACTCCGGATAGAGGTCTGGTATCTTGCAGGGTGATCAGTGAGTACAAGGGTAGTGTATAGTGTTTCGTGTAAAATATTTTTTTTAGGATTAAGAACACCCGTGGCAATCATCTTTTGGGTCCTAACACCTCATTTTGTAGTCTTGGAATATGTAGTGTTATGATCCACTTCAGGAAGCAGTAACAATTGCAGTATTCAGGTCATGAAGCATAGCAGAGGGGTATATGGTGAGGTTACTCAGGGTTGGGGGAGGCTGAAAATGAGCTGGTGTAAGATCGTCACCTGTAGTGAGGTTTGATCTAAAAGGTGTCTACCAGTTAAGTCATTTCTGTAAATAATATCTGTTTAATTTCAACCTCGTTCATTCCATGCAGAGGAGATAACTATCTGATGGTGAACTCTTTTTCCATTTAGTATTCCTCTTTTCCTTTCTTCTATTTCTACTCTCAGTTGGAAGCACAGCAAAATCTTCCCTCTGTAATTTCATTATTTTTTATTTATTTTTATTTTCGAGACCAAGTCTGACTCTGTCGCTCAGGCTGGAGTGCAGTGGCGCGATCTCGGCTCACTGCAAGCTCCACCTCCCGGGTTCACATCATTCTCCTGCCTCAGCCTCCCTAGTAGCTGGGACTACAGGCGCCTGACACCACGCCCGGCTCATTTTTTTTTCCTTTTTTTTTTTTTTGTATTTTTAGTAGAGACGGGGTTTCACCGTGTTAGCCAGGATGGTCTCGATCTCTTGACCTTGTGATCTGCCTGCCTTGGCCTCTCAAAGTGCTGGGATTACAGGCGTGAGCCACCGCGCCCGGCCTCCTCTGTAATTTCTTACATTTGCTTCTTTTATGTTCCTAAAAGCTTTCAAATCCCCCTTGTCAGGATTTATCCATATTTTTGATTCTTTGGTTTTTTCCAACTTATCTCACATCCCTCACATAGATCATATTATAACGACTCTTTAAGCAGCAAAGCATCTTAGCAACTCCTGAGTCAGTTTTCTTGCTGTAAGCAAGTAGGTCACCTCAGCCAGACTGGGTGAGAAAATGGCATCACAGTAAGAAGCTTATATTGTGCTAGTTAAGTACTAGCAATGACCAGCAGCGTGCAATCAGAGACTGGAGACGAAACCACAGTGCAGCTACTTTGGACAAATTTCTGCTCTATTAATTCAGTTACACATTGTGATATCTAATATGCATCCTTGACCACTGACAGCAGGTGATCAAATTATGCCTCTCAATCATCATGATAATCTAAGACATTATAAAAGCAGCAGCTATAAAATGCCATGTGCTACCTGAGTAACAAGAGAATCAGGGTGAAGAAAATAGTGCCACCAGGAAGAGCCAGTGTTCTTTTCTTTCCTCCTTTCTTCTATGTTTTAACTGTTAGTTCCTTCCCAAACTATTAGAAAAATGCCTACTGTACATTCTGAGCACTGTGCATCTGACCCTTCTTCCCCTCCCCAGATCGCATGAATCTTGAGAAATGAAGTAGAGAAAATGGCATAACACTTTGGAATAGCACAAAGATATGGATCAGGGAGCATTGCCACATTTAAAAATGAATGGACTGATAGGAGGGGGTATGAGGGAGGGAAGGACGTAATGGACAATGACCACTCATGTTAAAATACAGCACATACAAATATGGGACAAAATAAATGTAAAGGGTTTTCACTTAAAATTACTTGTAATATGTCAGAAAACATTTATCAGTTTGTCAAACAAAAGATTAAAGGTAATGCACTTATTAATGCATTTAATCAAAAAGAATTTATCGAACGTTCATATGCCAGGTACTGCTTTAGTTGCTGGGAGATACAGCAGTGGACAAAGCAAAGTTTTTACTCTTATGGTGACTATATTGCAGTGATAGTAAGAAAAAGCCATAAAGAAATAAGTAAGGGCCGGATGCAGTGGCTCACGCCTGTAATCCCAACACTTTGGGAGACCAAGGTCGGCGGATCGCCTGAAGTTGGGAGTTCGAGACCAGCCTGACCAACATGGAGAAACCCTGTCTCTACTAAAAATACAAAATTAGCTGGGTATGGTGCTGCATGCCTGTAATCCCAGCTACTCGGGAGGCTGAGGCAGGAGAACTGCTTGAACCTCGGAGGCGGGAAGTGGAGGTTGCAGTGAGCTGAGATTGTGCCATTGCACTCCAGCCTGGGCAAAAAGAGTGAAACTCTGTCTCAAAAAAAAAAAAAAAGAAAAGAAACAAGTAAATAGATAGCATGTTAGTTGGTGAGGAATACTACAGAGAAATAAATCAAGGAGGGACAAAAGGAGCAATGATAGTGGTGAAAAGCTAGCTATTTTACATAGAATTCTTCAAATGAACCCCTAATGAGAAGATGGCATTTGAGCAGAGATCTGAAGGAAGTGACGGAGCCGTCTATATAGATATGTGGGCAAAGAGTGTGCAGGCAGAGGAACCAGCAAGTGCAAAATCCCCAGGGAAAGATCATGCTTGGTGTATTTGAGGAAAAGCAAAGAGATGCTGTGGCTGAGCCTGAGGAATGTAAAGGAGAGTGATAGGGGATGATGTCGATAGATAGGTGGGTGGGTGAAGCAGGGCAGGTCAGATCATGTAAGTATTCATGTAGAACTTGATGCTTTAGAAAATCTTCTGGCACATATACACCATGGAATACTATGCAGCTATAAAAAGGATGAGTTCATGTCCTTTCCAGGGCCATGGATGAAGCTGGAAACCATCATTCTCAGCAAACTAACACAAGAACAGAAAACCAAACACCGCATGTTCTCACTCATAAGTGGGAGTTGAACAATGAGAACACATGGACACAGGGAGGGGAACATCACACGCCGGGGCCTGTTGGTGGGTGGGGGGCGAGGAGAGGGATCGCATTAGGAGAAATATCTAACGTAGATGACAGGTTGACGGGTGCAGCAAACCACCATGGCACGTGTATGCCTATGTAACAAACCTGCACGTTCTGCACATGTACCTCAGAACTTAAAGTATAACAAGAAAAAAAAGAAAAAAAAAGAAAAAAAAAGTCTTGGCTGCTATTTTGAGATTACACTGTTGGGGCTGGGGACAGGACAGAAGTAGGAAGATAGTATAATAATTAAAGCTAGAGATGATGTAATTTGAACTAGATGTCACATCAGCCAACGTAGTGGAAAGTGGTTGGCTGCAATAAATGAAATTACTGTGAACAAGTCTTTGTAAGAACATAGGCTTATGTTTCTCTTGGGTAAACACTCTGGAGTAGAATGGCTGGATCACGTGGTAAGTGTATATCCAAGATTTTAAGAAATTGCCAAATGGTTTCCAAAGTGATTGATCCAGGTTACATTCTCACTACTAGTGTGTGAGAGTTCTAGTAGCGTCACATCCTTACTTTCACTTCTTACAGTCTTTTTTATTTTGGCAGTTCTCATAGGTATGTAGTGGTATCTCATTGTGGCTTTAATTTTCATTTCTCTAGTGACTAATGATGTGGAGTGTTATTCCACGTGCTTTTTTGTCATCATACATCTTCTTTGGTGAAATGCTGTTCAAATCTTTTGCCCATTAAGAAAAATTGGGTTGTTTGTTTTCTTATTGTTACTTTTTGAGAGTTCTTTGTATAATCTGGATACACATCCTTATTAGATGTGCAATTTACAAACATTTTCTTTCTCTCAGTCTTTTGCTTTTTTAAAATTTATTTATTTATTTTTATTTTATTTATTATTACTATTATTATTATTATTATTATTTGAGACAAAGTCTCACTCTTGTCGCCCAGGCTGCAGTGCAATGGCACAAACTCGGCTCACTGCAACCTCCACCTCCTCGGTTCAAGCGATTCTCCTGCCTCAGCCTCCTGAGTAGCTGGGATTACAGGTGCCCACCACCATGCCTGGCTAATTTTTGTATTTTTAGTAGAAATGGGGTTTCACCATGTTGGCCAGGCTGGTCACGAACTCCTGACCTCAGGCTATCTGCCCACTTCAGCCTCCCAAAGTGCTGGGATTACAGGCGTGAGCCACCAAGCCCGGCCTAAAAAAATATTTGAACAGTGACTTTTGAGGAGCCGTAGTTTTAAATTTTGAAATAAAAATTTAAAAAGAAAAAATTGGGTACTGAGCTTAATACCTGAGTGATGTAGTCATAAGTACAGCAAACCCCCATGACACATGCTTATTTATGTAACAAACCTTCACATGTACCCTCAAACCTAAAATAGAAATTTAAAAAAAGAAAAACCTTAAAAAAAAAAAAGAAGAAAATATCTGGGTCCAGTACCCAGTCTAGGGTCATATGCTGTACTTAGTTGTCACATTTCTTTAGTCCCATTTTATCTGGAATAATTCTTCAATCTGCAGTAGTCGCTCATGTCCTTGACATTTTACAAGAATACAGGCTAGTTATTTTGTAGAATGTTTCTCAGTTTGGGTTTAATGATGTTTCCTTACGATTAGATTCGGGTTATGCATTTTTGGCTGGAATACTATAATACAAAAGTGATAGTGTTTACTTCTCAGTGCATTGTATCATGAGACACATGAATTTGATTCATCTTAATACTGGTGATATTAACTTTGATTAGTCAGTGAAAGCGTTCTCCATTGCAAAGTTTCCATTTTTCTCCTTTTAATTAGCAAGTATTTTCTGGGGAGATAGTATACTGTAGGACTGTGTAGATCTCTGATTCACCCACTAGTTTAAGTATCATTGATGACTTTTGCCTAAGTCATCGATCAGATTTGTCATATAAAAGCTTTTTTTTTCTTTTTCTTTTTTTTGAGACAAAGTCTTACTCCATGACTTACAGAGTCATGGAGTGCAGTGGCACAAACATGACTCACTGAAGTCTTGACCTCCTGGGTTCAAGCAACACTCTCACCTCAGCCTCTCAAGTAGCTGGGACCACAGGCATGCACTACTACACCCGAGTAATTTAATTTTTTTTTTTTTTTTTTTTGTAGAGACAGAGTCTCACTGTGTTGCCCAGGCTCTTCCTGTATTTTCTGTATTAGTATAAATTCATGCATTTGTATTTCCTTTAATGGGCTTTCATTTAATATAATTATTTTCCTGCTGAAATTTTTCCAGATTTGGACACATAAGACATTTTCAAATTGGGTTTTTTTTGAAAAACCAATTTGGGTTTTTTTTTTTTTTTTTTTTTTCACATTCTCATCATTTTTGAACCAATTGCTTACTTTCTGCCATAATAAGATATGGTTCATTTTATACTTTCTGAGTCTCAGGCTGGCATTAGTCATTCCTCCAAAGAACCCGTGTTCTTTTCAGTGAAAATTGTAGTTAGAAGTTAAAATCTGGGCACATTTTCATTGCTTTTGGGAAGTGATTACTTCTAGGATTTCTCAGAATACAGTGCTGAGAAATATGTACATATGCACACATATGCACACCCATATCCTTAATCTATTTCTTTACCTCTCTCCCTCTTTTAAAATATATACATTAAATATCATACGTTAATTATGCTCATTTTCTTTAGAATGAAAGTATAGTGTCAAAATACCATGTTAAAAAGTTGTAAGTATATCTTGGAGATATTGCAGGTTTGGTTCCAGAACCACCACAATAAAATGAATACCACAATACAGTGAGTCTTATAAAGTTTTTGTTTTCCCAGTGCATGTAAGATTATGTTTACACTACACTGTAGTCTATTAAGTGTGTAATAACATCGTGTCCAAAAAAACCTAATGTAAATATTTTCATTAAAAAACACTTTATTGGTCGAGCATGGTGGCTTATGCCTGTAATCCCAGTACTTTGGGAGGCCGAGGTAGGCGGATCACTTGAGGTCAGGAGTTTAAGCCAGCCTGGCCAATGTGGTGAAACCCCATTTCTACTAAAAATACAAAAATTAACTAGCTGTGGTGGCATGCAGTTGTAATCCCAGCTACTCGGGAGGCCGAGGCAGGAGAATCACTGGAACCCAGGAGGTGGAGGTTGCAGTGAGCCGAGATTGTGCTACTGCACTCCAGCCTTGGTGACACAGCAAGATTCTGTCTCAGAAAACAAGAAACAAACAAACAAAAAAACCAAAAACTTTTTATTGCTAAAAAATGCTGGTAATCATCTGAACCTTCAGCAAGTCATAGTCTTTTGTTGGATGAGGGTCTTGCCTCAACGTTGATGGCTGCTGACTGATCAGGGTGGTGGTTGCTGAAGATTGGGGTGGCTTTGGCAATATCTTAAAACAGGACAACAATGAAGTTTGCCACATTGATTGACTGTTTTTTTCATGAAAGGAAAACACCTTGCTGCTGTTTTATCAGCTAAGTTCATGTAATCTTCTAAACCTTTTATTGTCATTTCAATAATGTTCACACATCTTCACCAGGAGTAGATCCATCTCAAGAAATCATTTTCTTTGCTCATCCATAAGAAGCAACTCCTCATCCATTCAAGTTTCATCATGAAATTGTAATAATTCAGTTACATCTCTGACTCCACTTCTAATTCTAGTTATCCTGCTATTTCCACCACATCTGTAGTGACTTCCTCCGCTTGTCTTGAATACCTCAAACTCATCTATGAGGATTGGAATAAACTTCTTCTAAACTCCTTTTAATGTTGATTTTTTTGACTTTCTTCCTTGCATCACGAATGTTGTTAATGGCATCCTAGAATGATGAATCCTTTCCAAAACGCTTTCAATTTACTTTGTCCAGATCCATTAGAGGAATCACTAATCTATGGCAGCTATGGGCTTACGAAATGTATGTCCTTCTTTTTTAAAAAAAATTTCCAACTTTTATTTTAAGTTCAGGGGTACATGAGCAGGACGTGCAGGTTTGTTACATAGGTAAACCTGTGCTGTGGTGGTTTGCTGCACAAATTATCCCATCACCTAGGTATTAAGCTCAGCATCCAGTAGCTATTCTTCCTGATGCTCTCCCTTCTCCTGCCACCCTCAGACAGGCCCCAGTGTGTGTTGTTTCCCCCATGTGTCCATGTGTTCTCATCATTCAGCCCCTACTTACAAGTGAGAACCTGAGATATTTGATTTTCTATTCCTGCGTTAGTTTGTTAAGGATAATGGCTTCCGACTCCATCCGTGTTTCTTCAAAGGACACGATCTTCTTCCTTTGTATGGCTGCATAGGATTCCGTGGTTTATACGTACCACATTTTCTTTATCCAGTCTGTCATTCATGAGTGTTTAGGTTGATTCATGTCTTTGCTATTGTGAATAGTGCTGCAATGAACAAAGACATGCATGTACCTTTATAATAGAATAATTTATATTCCTTTGGGTATGTATTCAGTAACAGGATTGCTGGGTCAAATGGTATTTCTGCCTCCAGGTTTTTGAGAACTTGCCATACTGTCTTCCACAAGGTTGAGCTAATTTACACTCCCACCAACAGTGTAAATGCATTCCTATTTCTCCACAACCTTACCAGCATCTTTTTTTTTTTTTTTTTTTGACTTTTTAATAATAGCCATTCTGACTGGTGTGAGATGGTATCTTATTGTGGTTTTGATTTGCATGTTGAGCTTTTTCTCATGACATATATTTCTTGAATATCAAAACTCGAAAGTCACAATGACTTCTTGATCCATGGACTGCAGAATGGATGTTGGGTTAGCCAGCATGGAAACATTAATCTCCGTGTATGTCTCCATGAGAGCTCTTGGGTAACCAGGTGTATTGTCAACGAGCAGTAATATTTTGAAAGAAGACTCTTTCTGAGCAGCAGGTCTCAACAATGGACTTAAATATTCAGTAAACCATGCTGTAGACAGATGTGCTGTCATCCAGACTTTGTTGTTCCATTTACAAGAGTAATTCTTAAGGATTTCCAGAATGATAAACGAACATTGGCTGCAACTTAAAGTCATCAGCTGCTTTATCTCCTAACAAGAGTCAGCCTTCTTTTGAAGCTTTGAAGCCAGGCATTGATATCCCTCTGTCTATGAAAGTCCTAGATGGCATCGTCTTCCAACAGAAGGCTGTTTCATCTACATTGAAAAAGCTGTCGTTGGCCGGGCACGGTGGCTCAAGCCTGTAATCCTAGCACTTTGGGAGGCCGAGACGGGCAGATCACGAGGTCAGGAGATCGAGACCATCCCAGCTAACATGGTGAAACACCGTCTCTACTAAAAAATACAAAAAACTAGCTGGGCGAGGTGGCGGGTGCCTGTAGTCCCAGCTACTCGGGAGGCTGA
>NW_012101543.1:2778263-2782806 GCF_000951045.1 Mandrillus leucophaeus | reverse complement strand
AAAAAAAAAAAGAAAAAAAGCTGTTGTTGAGTGTAGCCTCCTTCATCAATGATCTCAGCTAGATCT
Organism: Mandrillus leucophaeus; assembly: GCF_000951045.1. Lineage (NCBI taxonomy): Eukaryota > Metazoa > Chordata > Mammalia > Primates > Cercopithecidae > Mandrillus > Mandrillus leucophaeus. The sequence continues at coordinate 2,782,740 of NW_012101543.1, read as the reverse complement.
TCTGGATAACTTGCTGTAGCTTCTCCCTCAGCACTTTCTGCTTTACATTGTACTATTATGTTATGAAGATGGCTTCTTTTTAAAAAAACTCATAAACCAACATCTGCTAGCTTCAAACTTTCCTTCCGGAGCTTCCTCACTTCTCTCAGCCTTCATGGGATTAAAGAGAGTTGGGGCCTGGCCCTGGATTAGGCTTTGGCTTAAGGGAATGTTTTGACTGATTTGATCTTCTCTCCAGACCACTAAAACTTTCTCCATTTCAATAAGATTGCTTCGTTTTCTTATCATTCATGTGTTCACTGGAGTAGTACTTTTAATTTTCTTCAAGAATTTTTCCTTTGCATTCCCAGTTTGGCTAGCTGTTTGCACAAGAGGCCGAGCATTTGGCCTGTCTCAACTTTTCATAGGCCTTCCTCACTAAGCTTAACCATTTCTAGCTTTTGATTTAAAGAAAGAGACATGGGATTCTTCCTTTCATTTGAGCACTTGGAGGCCGTAGTAGGGTTATTACTTGGCCTAGTTTCAATATTGTCCTGTCTCAGGGAGTAGGGAGGCCTGAGGCGATGGAGAAAGACAGGGAACAGCTGATCAGAGGAGCAGTGAAAACACATACGACATTTATTGATTAAGTTCACTGTATTATATGGGCACAGCTCATGGTGCCCCCAAACCACTACAGTAGTTACATCAAAGGTTACTGATTACAGATCACCACAGATACAGTAATACTGAAGAATTTTGAAATATTGCAAGAGTTACTGAAATGGGCTACAGGAACATAAAGTGAGTACATGGTGTTGGAAAAGCGGTGCTGGATAGACTTGCTTGACGCAGAGTTGCCACAAACCTTCTATTTGTAAAGAACACAGTATCTGCAAGTGCAATAAAGGGAAGCACAATAGAATGAAGTATGCCTGTACTTGAATTGCCCTTTCCTGCCCCTACGCCCTCCTATGTGTTTATGTTATTCTTTTGAAATATAATAAGGTTCATTTGTTTTAGTTCGCATTCCCCCTTAGGAATAAAATGTATTCATTGTTATTTTATAAATATTAAAACATGAACTTGGCATAATTGTCCAAGTGATAAAAATGATAGGGAAGTATCACTTCTCCCAAATTTTCCATCTTCTTTCTATCTCAGGAGTATTTTTTTTTTTAAGGTTTAAATCTGACTGTGCTTCCCTTTGTTTAAAAAGCTGTTATCACTTATCTGAAATCCTGGAAGTGTCTGCATGATGTGACCTGCCTGACTTCTAGCTTTGTCCTGTGCCCATTGCGTACACAAACTTTCTTTTAGTTCTTTGAATGATTCTACTCTTTGCTTTCTTATGACCTTCTCACATACTATACTCTCTACCTGTAATACCTGTTTCTTCCTCTTATTAACTGTGTTAATAGCAAGTCATACTTTAGGCCCAAATTAAATGCCATTTTCCCAAGGAAACCTTCTCTGTCCTTGTCTCTTCTTGCCCCAGTGAAAAATAAAGTAGATTAGATCTCCCTGTTATTTTATCCTCACAATGTTTCCTGCATAGCACAGATCACAGTTTGCCATTATAATGTTTATTTGTTTGATTACTTTTTAATTTTTTTGAGACAGAATCTTGCTCTGTTACCCAGGCTGGAGTGCAGAGGTGAGATCTCGGCTCACTGTAACCTCCGCCTCCTGAGTTCAAGCAATTCTCCTGCCTCAGCCTTCTGAGTAGCTGGGATTACAGACACATTACAGGCTAATTTTTGTATTTTTCATGGAGATAGGGTTTCATCATGTGGGCCATGGCTGGTCTCGAACTCCTGACCTCCAGTGATCCTCCTGCCTCAGGCTCCCAAAGTGCTGGGATTACAGGCATGATCACTGTGCCTGGCCTGTTTGATTACTTGAATCATGGCTATCTGGTCCACCATGCTGTAGGGTCCATGTACAGCAAATATTTATTGAATTAATAAATGAGGAGTAGAAAAATCTGTGAAGTTTAAGTTAGTATGTAGTTTCAGAAAACAGATGACTTCTTATCTATCGATATTTGAACTGATTCATAGATATTTTAGTTTTGTTCACAGATTTGTATTTATTTTTCCCATCATAGTTGTACGAAATTTTTGTGGCCTTGCATAATCCACAGTGGAAAGTTGAGGTCTGATGGGCACATTCTAAACCATACCTTTTGCATAAAAAATTATAGGAAAAAGAGATACTTAAGAACAGAGGGGTAGATAAGTGAAATAATTACAGTGTTTTCTTATTGCTAAGTATAGGAAGCAGACAGAACAAAGTGAGAAGAAAGCCATTGACATAACAGAAATCAGCTATTTTGCTACATGACTGAAATTCCTTTTCATTGTTTTTTCTTCCATGTTTTCCAATATGTTTGCAAATATGCTCATAAATTTTGTTTTCATTTTTGCTTTCTTTTGAGGTGGAGTCTTGCTCTTGTTACCCAGACTAGAGGGCAATGGCGCAATCTTGGCTCACTGCAACCTCCGCCTCCTGGGTCCAAGCGATTCTCCTGCCTCAGCCTCCTGAGTAGATGGGATTACAGGCGTCCACCACCACCTCAGGCTAATTTTTTGTATTTTTAGTAGAGATGGGGTGTCACCCTGTTGGCCAGGCTGTTCTCGAACTCCTGACCTCAGGGGATCTGCCCGCCTTGGCTGCCTAAAGTGCTGCGATTACAGGCGTGATTACGGGCCACCGTGCCTGGCCCTAATAGATGTTAAGACAGAATAAATGCCTTTAATTTATATGATTAACATGTATGATTTAATCCATGAAAAATCAAAGCAATCGTTCCATTTTAAAAGATCAAGTTAGGTTAAGTGCAGAAGAACTTACTGAGAAGCTGCAGGAGCTTACAGATTCATGGTCCTTCTTTCCATGGCTCATTCGAAAGTCCCGGGAAGGGCCCTAGCAAGATGTTCACACAACCATCTAATTTTGTAAAACTTGCAAACTTTCAGCTGCAATTGGTTAAGATTGCTGCCTCGCTCAGACTTTCCCTCCTCACGCTTATCCTTGTGTCTGGCATTTGGGGGATGCAGTTGGCAGCCACTTCTGTGTGTAATGAGGCATTTCTTTGAAAGAATCGCTTCTAGAAAACTTCTGCTCTTCACTTGGCATTGTGACACACAGGGGCAAGACCAAAAATCATGTTGTGATATGAGTGTGTTCCAAAGCACCCAGCACTGAAGTATGTGCGCAGTAGAAAAGGAAAAAATGGGTTTAAAAGTATGAAGCCAGAAAGCAGTCTGTGGAAAATTCTTCTAATCTTCAGAAATGTGGAATTAGAAGCAGAGAATTCCCTTATCAAAACAGCTATTCTCTCCTGTCAGGAATATACTTAATAATGCAGATTGTACAGAGGTAAATACACCATATTTTTTACTTTGGTGAATAAGAATCATGCAAGATAAAATTTACCTAATTCCTGTGTTTATATATTACAAACCTTAGGAGTATTACGAATAGTGATCATGTCTCTTGGCATACTGCAGAGTACATCCCAGTATGTCAGATCACTGTAAGTATCTGACATATTGTGTCCTTATAAAGCTGAGTGGTTATTAGCCACGTACAGTGACTTAAGCCTCTAATTCCAGTTACTCAGGAGGCTGAGGCTGGAGGACTGCTTTAGCCCAGTAGTTGCTAGCCTGGGCAACATAGAGAGACCCTATCTCAATAATAAAATCAAAAATAATATAAAATAAAGATGAGTGGCTCTAGATGAAACAGCACACAAAACTGCTAACAACGCAGCAATACACTGAAAATAAGTGCTTAACTGACATAATTCTTACATATACCCATCAACTCAGTCAATATGTGTAGTATAGGAGTAGTTTGATTATACATTTATGTAGCTCGATATAATATGGCAATAATTTAAAACTGTATTTGAATTCCTCTTGTGTTACACTTAATTTTGGATGTTTTTCCAGTGTATGAAGCCAAAAAATTGGAAAAACGCATCTATTAGAGAGGTTTATTGGGCAATTAATAAAATGTTATGCTATTTTTCTGTCTTAAGTGATGCTTAATGTATGTATTGGTTTTTTAAATTGTATTTTGTTGCAATTTATTTTCTCTTTCCAAACATATATTCATTTTTGTTCCCAATTTTTGATATGTAACTTTTTGTTGTTTTTCTTAAAGGGTGCCTCTTTAAATTGGCCCATTTCAGGCCCCATAAAACTTGACTCCCTGTGGTTAAATTAAAAATTTTCTGTCCTGTGGAAGCTGGGCATAGTGAGCCACCTTTTTCAAAGTACTCAAACAAAGAAATGGTTTTTCTGTTAATTATGAAGGTAATTACACACACACACACACACACACACACACACACACACACACTGCCCTTCCTCAACTTTGTTCTCCAATATTTACCAGATAATTCTATCCGTTTTGTGTGTGAATTCAGCTTCCATTTATGTTGTATATGTTTGAATTATAAAAGAACAGAAATTGAACTATAACAAAA
>NW_012101543.1:2777438-2778213 GCF_000951045.1 Mandrillus leucophaeus | reverse complement strand
CTGTTTTTCTCTAGCCTGAGATTTTGGTCTCCCTGCCACGATGCTCATGCATCTAGTGAGAAGAAACATTGTTCTTCCATAATTCCCCCAGAGGCCTGTCTCTTATACACATCTAGATGTGTATAAGAGACAGCACACACACACACACACACACACACTGCCCTTCCTCAACTTTGTTCTCCAATATTTACCAGATAATTCTATCCGTTTTGTGTGTGAATTCAGCTTCCATTTATGTTGTATATGTTTGAATTATAAAAGAACAGAAATTGAACTATAACAAAAAGGAAGAACTTTTAACCACCCCATCCTTCCGTGATGGGTCTTCTGAAATTTCCATTGCCAAAGGTAGGCAGCATCCTCTAGAAGAGAAGTCAGAGCTTTAATCCAGCTCAGAAAAACAGGGAGATGGAGCAGGATCGAGGACTCAAACAGAATAAGTGAACGTTGGGAGAATCCTACATTATAGAAATAGATAACTCTCAGTATTGGTTTTAAAAATATAGCTAGATAACACTGTGCCTGTGGGATATAAAAGGCAAATACATAGCTAGAGCTTATCAGATGCCTAGGAATAACCCATTTAATACAAAAAAGCAAAAAAAAAAAAAATCACTGACTTTAGTTTGAGAAATTATGAGAGCCAGAGGCTTAAGCATCTATGTAAAATAAACAAAAGAGGCCGGGCGCGGTGGCTCAAGCCTGTAATCCCAGCACTTTGGGAGGCCAAGACAGGCGGATCACGAGGTCGGGAGATCAAGACCATCCTGGCTAA
>NW_012101543.1:2767693-2777367 GCF_000951045.1 Mandrillus leucophaeus | reverse complement strand
CATATTATTAGGTGGGAAGCTCTCTTGAAATTATTTGAAAAGAACAATTGATTCTCTCCTGACAAACGTGCCATGGGAAGCCAAGGCCTCTGGTACTGCTCCTGTTTTTCTCTAGCCTGAGATTTTGGTCTCCCTGCCACGATGCTCATGCATCTAGTGAGAAGAAACATTGTTCTTCCATAATTCCCCCAGAGGCTTTGCCACTGGATCTCTTTGAGGCTACCAGCCACCTCTCCTTTTGGGGCTTATTTATTTCTGCTTAGGTAGAGCTGGGAGTTGCAATTTCCAACTGGCAGCTCAAGTGTCTAAAACTCTTTGATGTTTTCATCATTGCAGAAAAATTAAACAAATCTACAGATTATGAAATGCATTCTAGAAGAGCACTTGGGAGAAAAGATAAAGAAAAATCCCCAAATTGAGAACAGAGTACAAAGTGCTAAAGTAGTCAAGTGTTGTTGAGAACTTCAAAACAGCCTAAAAGTCTACCAAATAAAAACTCCTGAAACTTCATCATTCACTCTTCTACATCTTTTTACCATCCTTCGGAACTTAAAAAATAATACAATTGTTTAGCATTTTTGACAGCCACCAAGTGAACAGAATACAATCTAAAACTAGCATTTCAACAAATTGATAATTCTGAGCTGCATTAAGAAAGAAAGAATTTTAGCAAAACATCCCAAAGTCTCTGCTCTACAAGTTACCTCCTCTGGAGAGCTGTGATAACATGACCTGTTCTGTTGAGTGTCACGTGATGCTTGTTTTGAAAACATTTTGCACTTCTTAGATGAAGGGCACGCTTTAACACTTCAGATTATAATAACATGGAGTTACATTTCAGCTACTTCAAGTCACATCAGTCTCACAATTTGGCAGAAACATTTTTCATCCAATCTGCATTTGTTCTGGTCACCCTGAGAATTCTATTTTTAGAAAAAGGTCTTTAGAAAGGAAGCATAAACACAGAGTTTTAAAAGATATTATCTTGAAACCTATTAATGTTTTTCAGATTTCTGTCCTATGAGATGCTAGTTAATTTTTACGGAGGGTCCTGTCTTGCCTGAACTGGAAAAGCAAAAAGGGAAACAAAAGAAAAAGCAGTATAGACCAGTAAACTCAGGGAAATCTTTTCTCCTCTAACTCTTTTCTTTCAGGAGTAGAGAAAAAGTAAGGGTGGAGAATTATTTGTAGGATTATATTTCATATTTTGATTTAAATTTTACACATGTACTTAGAGGCCTGTTTATAGAGAAAGAATAAGAAAGGCCCTGACAACCCAGAGATGCTTATTAAATCTTACAGCACACCTGCTACAGATTAAATGCCAGTAGCTCCTTGACTCATAACACTTTTGACATCCCAATATCTCTCTGCACCGAAGTGTATCACTTTTATTGCAGGAAATCAGACAAACATGGGAGACAGACACACAGGTTGGTTAAAAGCAAACAAACCTAAACAATTAAATATTGAGAAGACACTTTGAGCTTGCAAAGCTTACGACACTTGTCATAAAACACAACCCTGATTCTTTTGATAACTGCGTGCATCGGTGCTTCAAGAGCACTGGAACGGTACTTTCAGTGGAATTTAAAAAAAGAAAGTCTACATTGTGATCTCAAAAGAGTAAGAAAGCCCTCTTTTGCTAAAGGGAAGGTCTTCCAGACAGATACTTTACCATGGTAAGGTATTTATTGGAGTTTGTTTTTATGAATCCAGCAGACTCAGCTCAGAGGCATTTTTGGAGAGACTACAAGAGGGCCCAGTTAAGGACTCCGACCTGAGGCAGAGGGGAGACTAGTGAGGGAATCAGCAGCTGACGGTGCAGCCGCTGGTGGAAAGGAGCTCTATTTGGGAGGGCACTGCTCTCCTGGGAGGACAATCTGCCTTGTAGTGAATGACTGTGGAATTTAGAGGCTTGTGAATATGGGCGGGCATCGAGGCAGGTTTTAGAAAAAGGCTCCAGTCCTGTGTCATAAATGGAGGGAAAAGGGAACCCTGAAACTGTAGGCAGAACTTGACCCTGGACAACAGTGCTGTGGTGGGCAAGTCTGTGGTCTAGCGGCCTGGGACGTGCCAGGCAGAGGACATCAAACTTAGAGCAGGAAGATTCATTTCACACTCTGCTGCCTGGTGCATCTGAGCCAAGCCTAGTTCTATATAGAACCTGCTCAGGCTAGATTTATCTCTGGAACTTTCGTTGTTGGTGTCAGGGCCTGCAACTGAGAAACTGGAGGAAGTTGCTGATAAATCCACTTGTTTCTTCTCTCTCTCTCCACTTCTGTATTATTCTGATCTATTTTTCACCAAGAAGTCAGAGAGGTCCTTCAAAATATGCCTCATCATTTGACCCCGAACCTGTTCAAATTCTGTCAATGTATTCCTTAGGACTTTAGGCTAACACCAAACCCTAACGTGGCCTACCAATCTCTATATGATTGAGCTTTCTTATTCCATGTGGCCACTCTCCCTGTTAATTTCTGCCCTTCAGCCATAGTGGCCTTTTCCTAGCTGTTTAGTGCCCATGCTGCAGCTGTACAGTGTCTACTCTGCCTGAATTTCTTTTCCCCATTCATTTGCAGAAGAAGAAACTTGTCCTGCAGCTCGCAAGCCAAAAGTCACTTGCTTATGGAAGTGGAGACTGGGTGAAGAAACATTTCTTTCATTTTCAAAGCAGTTATCACAACAGTGATCAAATAATTAAGTGTATAATTAGTTGCTTAATGTTTGTCTCCCCTGCTAAGACTGATAGATAGCTCTACTAGACTAAGACCACTTTGATGTTGCATTCCACTGTACACTCAATGCCTACCGATTAAAGACCTTTTGCAAAATAGGTGCTTAGAAAATAGTTACTGAATAATTGAGTGCATGAAGTAAGGGATGAGCATCTCACCATCACATCTTAAATCACAATGGGATCCTCTCTGCACATTTACAAGGCCGGCCCACTGTAAGGATCAGTCTTGGCCAAGCATTCTATCACATGACATTACAACAAAGAGTATAGCATAACAACAAAGTAAACCATATCAATGGCTTGCTTCATTTACTAAATTTATTTTTCCCAAATTCTTTTCTTAGAGTTGGACTAAAATATTATTTTTAGAGAAGGAAGGAGAGAAAACAAAAGAGGCAACAAAATACCACATCAGTCTTCAGGAATGGATAAATCAAATTGAAACCAGCCCAGTTTCCCATAGAGTTGATGTTTTTGGATTTTTTGGATCAATGTAGACATTGGTCCTCCAGGTCTTAAAACATGAAACTTATATTTGTCTTATCTGAGTTCCATCCTCAGGAAACCAACCCTCAGGCAAGGGACTGAAACCCACCAGAACGCTGCATCCAGACAATGAGATGCCCGACCCCCCATTAGTCAGGATTGCCTCCTTTCCCCTTCCTAATTCCTGTTTTCCAGCACATACTTACATTCCTCCCCCTAATACATAAAGCCCTCAATTTCAGTTGGTAGGAGAGACAGATTTGAGACTGATCTCCCATTTTCCTTGGCTGACATCACGTGAATAAAAAGCCTTCTTTCCTGGCAATCCTCGTCTCAGTGATTGGCTTTCTGTGTGGCAAGCAACGACCTAACCCCTGGTACACTCTGTGTTGGTGACTTTTTCCGTGTTCAATCATGAGCTGCTAAATTTAAAGCAGCTTTCCACAAAATCACATCAGTCAACAAACTGTTCCTCTCATCATCCTAGAAGCTTTGGAATGTTACAAGAGGCCCTTATCTCACCTCCCTGGGTAATATTGGAGTTGACGTGCAACAGCTGACATTACACCAGGCCACAAATGGAAAACGAAAGTGTGTGCAGGGTTTCCTGACAACTCTGCTCAAACACTGTCAAAAACTACTGCATGTGTTGTAGGAGTTGTAAATAGCTATCAATTCAAACTCTAAAATATCTCTTAAATCTGTTCTCTCTTCCTGCTTCTGTTCACATCCCTACTTTCACTACCTTGATTTGGACCCTTTGTCATTCCTTGTCTGGGCTATTTTTTTTTTTTTTTTCTAATTTAGATGGAGTTTTGCTTTGTTGCCCAGGCTGGAGGGCAGGGGCACAATCTTGGCTCACTGCAACCTCCACCTCCCAAGTTCAAGCGATCCTCCTGCCTCAGCCTCCCAAGCAGCTAGGATTACAGGTGCATGCTACCACGCCCAGCTAATTTTTATATTTTTAGTAGAGATGGGGTTTCACCATATTGACCAGGCTTCTCTCGAACTCCTGACCTTGTGATCCACCCTCCTCTGCCTACCAAAGTGCTGGGATTACAGGCATGAGCCACCGTGCCCGGCCTGTCTGGGCTATTTTTGACAGTCGTATGTTTTTTCTACCTTTTGTGTTTTCGTTCTCTAATCTTTTCCCCACCTGGCAGCCAGAATTAGCTTTCTAAAATATAAGTACAGTCATTTAACTTTCTTAAAAAAGTTTATGACTCTTGTTTACACGAGTGATTTTAAAACTTAAAAATAACAACTAAGCTCTGCTTCCAAGTTAAAAATCTAAAAGAGATACATAAGAGAGATGAAGTGCAGGGAGGTGGAATAGAGGGGGCCAGAGACTTGACCTATTGACCTACCCTGTGCTTCCATTAGGACACTTTTGGGAACCTAAAGGCCTATTGAATGAAAAATAACTGGCCTCATAAAAGCCAGTCTCTTTGGACAAGCCTCCATGAGTCTTCACTATCTGACCACACTTTATTCTTCCAGCATAACCTCCCACTAGGGGTTACATAATCCACCCACTCATAATTCTCCAATACTCTAATACTCCATGTGTTTGCATTCATTTCTACTTGGCATATTCTGTTAGTGCTGCTTGGAAAGGTTATACTCTGTTGGACAATTTCAGACTTAGTTTGAATGAAATCCCTTCTGGAAGTCTTTTCAGACTTCCCCAATCAGAACTGGGCTCTCTCCACCACTTAACATTGGCTCTGTACTTAACCCCATCACAGCACTTAGCACATTGTATTATCTGTCTTCCTACTTGATGTCAGAAAATATTTTGATTCATCTTGATAAAACTAGTGTCTTCCTAACACAATGCCTGGCTTACAGTTACACATTTGCTGAATGCAAGTTGATTTTATCAGCCTTTCTTAGGAAATAAAATTCCTGGGGGTGGATTCAACATAACTTTTCCTCATCACCATGTCCTTCCCTTTCACAAAACATACCTACACACTTAAGATACTGTTTTTCTTTTCTCCCTGATTTTAAGTGTGATATTGTGATTTATAATAAGAAGTATATACTTGGTCTTTGTAGCTTCCTGGCACACAGCTCCTATGAGTCTTGGAATTTGTGAAGTGTTTGGTGTCTTTTTGTGTGCTAATGAGATGGTTGGTGGCTGGGGCTCCTGGAAAGTGTCCAGCGGGGGCTGGTTGCCAGGGTGAACCAACCACGTGATTACAGGGTTGAAACTCTAAGCTCCACCTCCTAACCTAAGGGAGGTGAGCAGAACTGGAAGTTGATTTAATAGTCAATGGCCAATGATTTAATTAATGATGCCCAATGAATCCTCCCCACAACCTTAAAAGGAGAAGATTTGGTGAGCTTCCAGGTAGGTAAACACATAAAAGTGCTGAAAGGGTGGCACATCCAGAGGGGGCATGGAAGTTCCACATCCCTTCCCACATACCTGAGCCTATGCATCTCTTCTATTTGGCTTCCTGAGTTGGATCCTTTTATAATAAATGGGTAACAGTAAGTAAAGTGCTTTCCTGAGTTCTGTGAGCCACTATAGCAAATAATCAAATCTGAGGAAGGGGTCGTGGGAACCTCTGATTTACAGCCAGTTGGTCAAATTACAGGTGATAACTTGGAGTATCAAATGGTGGTGAGGGGCAGTCTTGTGGGAGTATTGTGGTAGATTGTAACAGAAGTTAAACTGTAGGACACCAGTTGGGTCTGCAGAGAGTTGGAGTATTGCTTGGAAAACCCCACTCATCTCTTGTCAGAAGTGAAGAGTGTTTTTTCTATAAAACAGACATTTGAATATGATTATTAGGTATCAATTTTAAAAAGACACACTTTCTGAAAAGACATAGATGTTTTAGAAGATGATGTGGTTTGGCTTTGTGTCCCCACCCAAATCTCATCTCGAATTGTAATCCCCACATGTTGAGGGAGGAATCTGGTGGGAGGTGACTGAATAATGGAGTGGTTTTCCTTGTGCTGTTCTCATGATAGCAAGTGAGTTCTCATGAGATCTGATGGTTTAAAGTGTTTGGCAGCTTCCCCTTCCCCCTGCTGCCATGTAAGACGTGCTTGCTTCCCCCTTGCCTTCCACCATGATTGTAAGTTTCTTGAGGCCTCCTCAGCCATGTGGAAGTGTGAGTCAATTAACCTCTTTTCTTTATAGTTTACCCAGTCTCAAGTAGGTCTTTACAGCAGTGTAAAAATGGACTCATACAGAAAATTGGTACTGAGAGAAGTGGGGCACTGCTATAAAGATATCTGAAAATGTGGAAGTGACTTTGGAACTGGGTAATGGGCAGAGGTTGGAAGAGTTTGGAGGGCTCAGAAGATGACAGGAAGATGTAGGATACTTTGGAACTTCCTAGAAACTTGTTGAATGGTTTTGACCAAAATTCTGATAGTGATATGGACAATGAAGTCCAGGCTGAGGTGGTCTCAGATGGCATATTCGTCCTTTTTTTTGCACCGCTATAAAGAAATACCCAAGATTGGGTGATTTATAAAGAAAAGAAGTTTAATTGACTCACAGTTCCACACGGCTGGGGAGGCCTCAGGAGACTTACAATCATGGGAGAAGCAAAAGCAGACATGTCTCACATGGTGGCAGGTGAGAGAAGTGAAATGTAAGCACAAGAAAAGCTGCCACTTTTAAAACCATCAGATCTTGTGAGACTCACTCACTATCACAAGAACAGCATGAGGGAAACTACCCCCACAATCCAAAAACCTTCCATCAGGTTTCTCCCTTGACACATGGGGATTACAATTCCAGATGAGATTTGTGTGAGGACACAGAGCCAAACCATATCAGAGGGAGATGAGGAATTTATTGGAACTGGAGCAAAGGTTACTTTTGCTATGCTTTAGCAAAGAGACTGATGACATTTTGCCTTAGAGATCTGTGGAACTTTGAACTTGAGAGAGATGATTTAGGGTATCTGGTAGAATAAATTTCTAAACAGTAGAGATTCAAGATGTGACCTGGCTGTTCGTAAAAGCATTAAATCATATGTGTTCAGAAGGAGATGTTCTGGAATTAGAACTTACATATAAAAGGGAAGCAGAGCATAAAAGTTTGGAAAATTTGCAACCTGATCATATGATAGAAAAGAAAAATTCATTTGTGTTTGGCAGTTCCTCACACCGCCTCCTGCAGCCATGTGAGATGTGCTTGCTTCCCCTTTGCCTTCCCCTATGATTGTAAGTCTCCTGAGGCCTCCCCAGCCATGCAGAACTGTGATTATAAAGAAACCTCCTTTCTTTATAAATCACCCAGTCTCAGGTAGTTCTTTAAAGCAGTGTAAAAATGGACTAATACACAAGACATTAATATTCTCTTGATTGTTGGACCAGACTTTGGGTCATTAAGAAGAGTCTCATGAAGTCACTTCTGAAGAGCTACTGGAGGAGAAAATGTAACAGTTTGTGTTAAGCCTTAAAATAAAAGGTATTTTAGATAAAGATGAAAAGAGACAGAATTTTTCTTCCTTGCATGGAATATAGTATGGATTCCTCAAAACCCAAGACTTAGATATGTAAGGAAGGAAAATTATTAAATTGTTTTTTAAATTCCAATTTGATATCTCTCTAGAGACTCTATTCTTTCTAATGAAGTAACCATAATTTTAGTCAATTTCTGGCGGTCATTCACTTCATTTTACCTCACTGCATTTAACTACCGTCATGGCCCCAGGGAAGGAGGAGGTACCTGGGCCATGGTCAGTGGTTGTACCCGCTGTCATCTGTGAGATTGTCCTGTATGGTTTCCAGACTTAGTCCCTGCTTTCCAGTAGTTTCCATCGAAATACTTATGTTCTTACTAATCCCAAGCTGTATGACTTCAGGTCCTTATGGAGCACCATTCCCTTGTCACGACCACAAAATTCCTTCAGAGATCTTCATTCTGTCAACTAACTTTGTGCCTTCCATGGGGGCTGTCGTAAACCTAAACCAGTCTGATCTTGTACAACCTTAGATTATTTTAGTATATAGTAGTAACAACCATGAAATAGTTTTACTCTCCAAAAATTATGCCACAAATACTGACCTTATTGAAAAAAATACTTGGCCGGGCGTGGTGTCTCAAGCCTATAATCCCAGCACTTTGGGAGGCCAAGGCGGGCGGATCATGAGGTCAGGAGATCGAGACCATCCTGGCTAACACGGTGAAACCCTGTCTCTACTAAAAAATACAAAAAACTAGCTGGGCGAGGTGGCGGGCACCTGTAGTCCCAGCTACTCAGGAGGCTGAGGCAGGAGAATGGCGTGAACCTGGGAGGCGGAGCTTGCAGTAAGCTGAGATCTGGCCACTGCACTCCAGCCTGGGCGACAGAGTGAGACTCCGTCTCAAAAAAAAAAAAAGAAAGAAATACTTAATGAAAGCTTGATTCAAGGACAGTGATTCAGGTTTGGAAGCCGCATACGTTTGTGAAAACTATGTGAATATATAATGAGTAGAAACAAGTGTGTGTTACTGCTACAGTGTATCTAGTTTTCTCTAACATAAGGTTCTGTGTACAGGGACAGCTGGACTACAAATATCAACATAACCAAAACCTTTAAGGAAAATTATATATGATAATATTAAAAAAAAGAAAAACAAAAGAAAAAAATGCTTAATAGTGAGCAGGCTCCAAAATATTTATACTAACTGTTCTGTAAGATTAATGAAGTCCTAGCTCTCTGTTCATTTGGGTGCTCCAACTATTTCTTTGCATGAAAAGTTTACATGAAGCGTTTACTTGAATGCAACAATATCCAGAGGCAGCAGAATCCTGTGCCCATAAGTTGGCATCAGGAAAGCAGGACTTTTCTGACGCAGTGATTGGACACAGGTTCATTTAAGGGTGAAGTTTTCAGGTGTTATCCTTAAGGAGACAGGTTATAAATCTGGGTGGATTTTCTCATTCTGTTCATTGAACAATTTATCTTGAAGTTCACTAATTTTCACAATGACACCCTGTTTTTAACATTTATTATGCCAACTAGAAAAGCTTCTAATATTGATGGAGACATGGATAGCAGAAAGTGTATGTTCATATTGACTGTCTCTGGAGTGTGGGCTTTCTGATTGGAAAGCCAGCTGACCACTCCTGGAATTTTAGTTTGTGATCTGGGTAACTAACCGAACCTTGGGTTATAACTGAAACCAAAATCTATATAATATTACATTGGTTATGCTGAACGATTTCAAAATATGTTGTAGACATGCAAAGGCATAGGAAAACTTGAAAGCCTTCCACACAATTCTGCCCAGTGGTTTTGCCTCAGGTCCTCTCTGTTCTTGGCATCCCAAACAATTCTTTGTCTTGCTGCCCTCCTGTCAGAAGGTTTCACCTCCCAGAGTTTTGGGCAGCACATTTGCGCAGGATTTCTTTTTTCTTTTTTGTTTTTCAGGCGGAGTCTTGTTCTGTCGCCTAGGCTGGAGCGCAGTGGCGCGATCTCGGCTCACTGC
>NW_012101543.1:2759969-2762081 GCF_000951045.1 Mandrillus leucophaeus | reverse complement strand
AAAATAAAATGTCAGAAAAATATACTTAAAGGGAGAATGAATACAAACTACCACCTTCTTCTGACTTTCCCAGATCCCACCTTTTTCCCATGATGGAGATTCATTGTAGGGTGGACTCTAGAAGTTAGATGAAGTAGTATCAGGTAGGCTCTTTCTTGAAATTATTCCTCACTCGACACCAGGCTTTCATAGTGAGAACCAAATTGATCTCCAGCTTCTGAGCTCTGAAGAAATTGATGCCTTTCCACCCCACAGCCCTGGGCAGTGGATTTCTCCCTGCTGTCCAGATCATCACTGCAGCAGCTGTGTGGGATAGCGACTTCCGGAGCTCTGCTTCATGTTTTTTCTCAGACTCTGATTTCCAACAGTCAGGCTGAGTTTTCTTCAATTTCACGAGAAGTTTACACTTCAGAAAGTCTCTTGCTGCTTCTTTTACTTCCCAGATATTAGTGATTTTTGGTGTCAGTTGTCTTTTCTTCAAATTCAAGTTAAAGTTTCAGTCCTTTGTTAGTCGGTTCTTAAGGCAACAGCTGTGCAAACTAAGACTTTTCTTTGTTAGTGATAGCATCTGCAACGGAGAGGGAGAAGCTGTCAACTACTTTATTAAGGCAGATTCTTAATAAAGTAGTCTGTTTATTTTAGGGAGCCATTCAATCTCTTTGTATGATTTTTTTTTTTTTCTTTTAAAGTTCTCAGGTTATTGGATTCAGTGAGCTTTCAAAATCTTTGTTAATCCCAACATCTACCTCCTAATCTTTTCAAAAGATTTGTTATGAGGATAGGTCACCTGAGAAACCAGGAACAAATGCAAACTATGGCAGGGCACTGCCATAGAATTCTTTTATGTAGCGATCCTAAGACCTTCTTTTCCTTTGCTGGTAGGTATGCTGGATAAAGCTTTTCTCTTAAAACAAGACTGAATGGAAGCAATACAAACCACCTAACAAAGCAAAATAGCAGCAACAAAAAAGACTTCTTTTTATAGTTTCCAGAAAAAAAAAAATGCCAAAGCTTCTGAGAGAATATTGGAGTCTATTATTTTTCATCTGTTGTGGTCAAAGTTGATAGTAACCAGTTTCTCCCCAATTCAAGTTGTACAATCTCTCTATTCAGGATCATCCTGAGAAACAATAAAAAGCAGTCTCATGGCTGGGTGAAGAATAATCAAAGGGCACTTGACATTTAGTGTGCTTTTGGTTAATTATTACTCTAAGATGAAACATGAAGTTAAAGTTTTCGTTCCAATTTATTTCTTCAGCCTGGGTAACAGTAGTGATACTCTATTTCTACAAAAAATAATTTTAAAAAAATTAGCCAGGTGTAGTGGTGCGCACCTGTAGTCTCAGCTACTTGAGAGGCTGAGGTCGGAGGATCTCTTGAGCCCAGGAGTCTGGGGTTACCTTGAGCTGTGATCACACTACTGAACTCCAGTCTGCAGGAAGAGTGACATTTGGTTTCTAAAAAAACCATTTTCAGTCAGGCTCTGCTGGTATTTCACAAACTGCTTCTTTTGGTATTAGTTTTTCCTGTGAACTGAAATTTAAGTCCTTATATAGAGAAAGAAAAGCAATTAACTTAATGCAACACCCTGTAAATGGTACTTTTATTGGATATAAGTAAAGTTGGTAAATAGTTTCGTGTTCCTTGTATTGTTATGTAATTTAGTGCTGAGAGAAAAAAAATTGCTTTGCGCTGAACTCTGTAAATCTTTTCTTTCTCCTGCTCAAAGGGAGATTCAATAGGTGGGGTAACAAAAGCCACACAGATGGCCTCATGCAAAGGCCAAGCAGAATCAAGATCACGTTTGCAGAAATAACACAATGCAACAATGAAGGTGGCAGTAATGAGGGACGGGATAGTCTATGTTAAAAAGTAAACTGAGGCCAGGTGCAGTGGCTCAAACCTGTAATCCCAGCACTCTGGGAGGCCGAGACGGGTGAATCACGAGGTCAGAAGATGGAGACCAACCTGGCTAACATGGTGAAACACCGTCTCTACTAAAAAATACAAAAAACTAGCTGGGCGAGGTGGCGGGTGCCTGTAGTCCCAGCTACTCGGGAGGCTGAGGCAGGAGAATGGTGTAAACCTGGGAGGCGGAGCTTGCAGTGAGCT
>NW_012101543.1:2759125-2759919 GCF_000951045.1 Mandrillus leucophaeus | reverse complement strand
TCCGCCACCACGCCCGGCTAGTTTTTTGTATTTTTAGTAGAGACGGGGTTTCACCATGTTACCCAGGATGGTCTCGATCTCCTGACCTCGTGATCCACCCGCCTCGGCCTCCCAAAGTGCTGGGATTACAGGCTTGAGCCACCGTGCCCGGCCAACACAAACGTTTATGAAACATACTACGAGAGCTGTAGCTGCAATTTCTTTAGCACTTTTTTATTGTACTTGGAAGATGAATGACAAAATATGAACTGAATTCATTGCAGTTGAATTTAAATTTTAGTTCTGCACATCACAGTTGTCAGAGCAAAAAAGGAAGACTGCTTTTACATTTTCTAGTACAATTATTCCCCTTTGCCACCCCCAAGGGAGGAGTGCCCCCATTAGGTCCTGCCATCTTGTTCTCCTGCTCCTGATTTAATGATCTAACTGTTTTAGTGTTTTAAGAGTTTCTATTGTATGGATGCCTCAATCTCTTTTGGAAATTGATAATTTATAAATAATAAATAGCCTAAACCAGCTTATTGCTTCTTTTCCCAAGAGGCTTTACTTGTAAAACACTAGTTACCTTCTCTTCTTTGAGACTTTAAATATTGTTTAAAAAATAAAAGGCCAGGCCAGGTGCTGTGGCTCACGCCTGTAATCCCAGCACTTTGGGAGGCCAAGGTGGCGGATCACCTGAGGTCAGGAGTTCAAGACCAGCCTGGCTAACATGGTGAAAAGCCATCTCTACTAAAAATACAAAAATTAGCCAGGCATGGTGGCGGGCGCCTGTAATCCCAGCTACTCAGGAGGCT
>NW_012101543.1:2751739-2754465 GCF_000951045.1 Mandrillus leucophaeus | reverse complement strand
AAAAAAAAAAAAAAAAAAAGTAAACTGAGAAACAATAACGTTTCATAGAATTTATTTGAACAAGCAGTGATTCATGAATTGGGCAGCCCCAAACCAGAAGTGGTTCAGAAACTCCACTGAGGGAATGCAAAGGAGTGGCTTTTGTCTGAGACAGCAAAGTAAAGCAAATAAAACATTTGATTGGTTACAATCATCCAGTTGCCTTACAGTAATCCCCCTTATCTTTGGAGGATACATTCCAAGACCCCCAGTAGATGTCTGAAACCATGGATGTACTAAAACCAATATATACTCTGTTTTTTCCTACATATACATACCTACAATAAAGTTCCATTTATAAATTAGGCACAATAAGAGATTAGCAACAACAATAAGACACAACAATTATAATAATATACTGTAATAAAAATTATGTGAGTGTGGTTTGTCTCTCGAAATATCTTATTGTGCTCTACTCATTTATTTTTGGACTATGAAACTGAAATTGTTCAATGCAAAGCTGAGGATAAACGGGAATACTATATTTTATTTATCCTTTTGGGAAATTTCTAGTTACATAATTTTAAGTTTGTTGGCTGTTTCTGATTGGTTGAGCTTACATTCTCTTTTTCTTTAGTATAGGCATTTAAAAGAAATAGCTCAAGTTAAGTTTTGCTTATGTTTGCAAATTGAGCAAGGCTTACCTCACTTATGAGGCCTATCTGGCTTTATCTGCTCAGGGATTTTTTCAGTCTGTCCCTTTTAATGTACTTTAACATCTGTAAGGTCAAGGTAAGGGTTCAGCTGTTTCTGGCCAGGTATTAGGCTCTTTTCTATTCTAGTCTTCTAAAAAAGGAGAGAGAAGGAAAGTTTATTTATATATACAATGAAAATTTCATGCACATTATAAAATATTTGCTATTTTCCTTAGAATCAGACCAGTGTCATCAGATAGAATAAACTTTCCCTTTTACTCATGAGAAATGAAATAATTATTACCATCTAATGGGTATCTACCACGTGCTTGGTACATGGATAGGTACCATATATATATTACCTGATTTAAACTTCATAATTTATATTAATTTCATTTTATAAAAGAGAAAATGATCTCAGTGAAATTATAAAACTTGCCTAATGTGGTGCAGCTAATTAAAAGTGTTCACATCCCCTCAACATACACTGTAGATTGAAATGCTCTTTTATATGACCTGAATGTAGCAATAAATCTTGTATTTCCTCCACTTGAGAACCAGTTGTTGAAGAGAATAGGCATTTTAAACTAAGGGATACATGTAATCCTTGTAGACTCCAAAGGAAAAAACAAATTGTTTTTTCTCTCTTCTTTTACACTCAACATACAGAATCCTTCTGTGACCAGATGTGTTGCAGTTCCCCTCACTGCCCACCAAGCAATTCTTCCGAGGAAACCAGTTGAATGTCCTATCATCCGGTTCAATTCTGACACTATCTACCTGGACATAGCATCTGATCCCGTAGAATAAGCGCATAAACTCACAAGATCACATGTCCCGGCACCTCCACATGTTCGGCAACTCGGCAGCTCATCAAATCTTGTTCAAGAGTCTTTATAGAACTTGAGTTCCCCAGCTTCCACCTCCATTTCACAGAGGTTGGGAGATGGAGCTGGAAGTTCCAGTCCTCTAATCACTTGGTCTTTCTGGTGACCAGCCCCTTCCTGAGGCTATTTAGGGGAAGCACCTGAAGTGATTTCATTAGCATAAACTCAGGTCTGACCAAAAAGGGCTCATTATTGTAACAAATCTCCTATCACTTAGGAAATTCCCCAGGTTTTAAGTGCTCTGTGACAGGAACAAGGGACAAAGACCAAAATACCTGTTATATTATACTACTCAGGCCCAACATTCTTTCAACTTAATCATTATTTATCGAGTGTCTACTATGTTCTGCTCTGTAAAAACAGGTGCTAAGGATATAGCAGTTAATAATAACTAATAAACTGCACAGTTTTGTCAAATAGTCCTGAAAAATTATTGCGTTATGCACAATGCAATGACATTTGACTTTATAAACTTACTTTCTGAACAGAATAAACAAAGGGTCTTCAAATTGTTATCTACTCAGTTGCATTTCACATTACATTTCAAATCCAGAATGTATAAGAATGATACCATCTAAGAATGACCTTGATATATACTTATCTCAGATTATGTGTACATTTCCACAAGATTTCTTCTTTTGGCATTTAGTAGTATAGACCACCAAAGTAAAAATATAGAAAGTTGATGTAAAAAAAATAAAAAGCATTATTAAGGAGAAAACATTTTCCTTTCGCCTTTTACATTTGGTTCTTGGGGGCCTGCAAATTACACTGTCAAAAAGCCAGATTAACAAGAGAAAAAATACTTAATTCTGTAAGATAGTTCACAAAGAAATGTGACTCTGTGGCCAGGGGTGGTGGTTCACCCCTGTAATTCCAGCACTTTGGGAGGCTGAGGTGGGTGGATCACCTGAGGTCATGAGTTTGAGATCAGCCTGGCCAACATAGCTAAACCGCCTCTCTACTAAAAACTAAAAAAATTAGCCAGGTGTGGTGGTGCACACCTGTAGTCCCAGCTACTTGGGAGGCCGAGGCAGGAGAATTGCTTGAACCTGGGAGGCGGAGGTTGCAGTTAGCCAAGATTGCGCCACTGTACTCCAGCCTGGGCAGCAGAGAGACTCAGTCTAAAAAAAAAAAAAAAAAAAAAAAAAAGTAAACTGAGAAA
>NW_012101543.1:2737137-2751677 GCF_000951045.1 Mandrillus leucophaeus | reverse complement strand
AAAAAAAAAAAAAAAAAAAAAAAAAAGAGAAGTATAACTGTGAGCTGTTTACAATTTGGAACTTATATTCCATCTTAACAAGAAACGAGGAGGGGAAGAGGGGCACTTCTGGAAGAACAAATGACTTTTAGGAAATATAAATGATATAAATGGGTCCTTAGGAGACTAGATTGGAGATACGGTAGTTTTATGCCAATGTCTGTTTGGGTGATTTCATACTCAGGTGCTGTCTTCTCATCTTCGTGTAGCCTTTGATGATAAGAGTCTTCTGTGGCTGTGAAACTCCTAGTGGGCGGGGGGTGGTGAGCATTTATGACAGTTGGGGAGGCTTTGCTTTTAGCAAGCTAAAGGGAGTTCAGAAAAAGCCTCTTCCCGCAGCTGTTGATTCTTGAATGTCTTTAGCTTAAAATGATCCTTATGTCACTGTGGTATATTCTGGACCCCTTCAGTGTATATATTAGTCACCTTAAACACTGCTCTTAGTAAAGGATTTGCAAAAGAGTCTAAGTACTTATTTATTAGCGAATTCAGTCTAAAGATAAATAAATTTTTGTTTGTTTTGTAATGATAGGTCAGATTTTAAGTCTGCATGGAAAATAAAACTTTTTAATGAATTTGCTACAGCTTCGCTAGTGCCCTTTTCCTTTGTTGGTACCACAGTACAAAAAAGATGACCTTTTCTAGTGATGTTTTGCATCAGCAAGCAACACCAAATCTTTTGGAAGTGAGATTGTTTTTAACATGTAAAAGATTTTGAATTATTGCAGAGAATGCAAGAACTGAAGCAGAGAGAAGTTCTTAATTGATAATATACCCAGTGGGGAGCCTATCCTTTTAAGTATAACACTACGGAAGCTATTGGCAGGGGGGCAGGGAGGGGAGTTTGAGAGAGGAAAGAATGCTTTTAAATTTTTGAGTACTTAGTTGAAAAATGATGTCATATATTTGGTTGTATTGAAGCCGTTCTCACATGGTTAAGAAGAATTTTGAACAGAAATATAGTTATATTAAACATTAACCAGGTTGCACTTGACCCACTTCCTTGTAACCAAAAGTCATGTTGCACTAGACACTGACTGTTTGCATTCCCATGGTTCCTATAGACAGAATTTCTGACATTAGAATCAGAAGGCTTTTACTTAACATAGATAGAATTTCTGATGTTAGAATCATAAGGGCTTTGTTTAAGAATTGCATAAAAGGTTTTTTAGATCCCGAATTCCAAGGAAAAAGCTGACACCAACCAATTTGAAGACCTCCACAGAGGAAGGGAAATAGAATGAGAATACAGTTTGTTCATCTCCCTGTCTAGGATTTCCATCTGCGATATTTGACCAATCAAGAATCTCTGCTTTTCAGCCCACTCCAAAATCCTTAACAACCTTAGCCCCAGACTCCTAGGGGAGATGGAATATGGGTTTCCTCCCATCTGCTCGATCTGCAGCTCTATGATCTGCTGTAACCCAGTGCCTCAGTGCATTGACTTGCCATGCATATTGGACAATGGACCTATTACGGTTCCAGTGTGTCTCATATGTCTTCTTGGATCTGTTTTTAAAATGAGACAATGTACGATATAAATTTGGAATAATTTTACAACTTATTGAAGTCAGATAAGAAACAGACAAGATACAGGGAATTAAAACTTATCATAAAGGCTCATTTTGTTTTTGTTTTTTTTGCTAGACTAGGGGACTTCTCCAAAATGTATTTGAAAATCATTAAGAACTCAACTGAGACAGTGAATTCAATTATTCAGTGAATCAAAGAGGTCACAGTGATTAGCTTTAACTAATTTTTTGTTTAGATCAAATTGAACAAGCAGCCTTCCTATGCAGTTTTGATAGTGGACTATTTTTTTTTCAGTGTAGGAATGCAGAATAATCAATATCTACTATTTAATTTATAAGAACTGCTTGAGAAAATTGAATATTAAAGGAAAGACCTTTGGAATTTGAAGAGCTATGCCACTAACAATAGACATACATATAGTTGTTCATTTAGAAAAGTATACCACATGGATGCTACATTTGGGAGAAATTTTGATGGGTGCATTACAGTGTCTGACTAAAAGCAATACATGTTTGTGGTGATGTTAGTTCTTTTAATCATTCCTGATTGAACATCCATATCTTCCTATGTCCACATGTCCAATGCAGAGGAGAAAAGCTTATTTTTCTCACCCATTGCTAGGTTCATTGCTGAGACCCCTGTAACAAAAGACAGACTAACAAGTGGAAAGCATGCAAATATAAGATTTATATGATACGGGCATTTTCAGAAATGAACGATAACTCGAAGAAACAGAAAAAACTGTGTATTTGTATGAACAGTCATGCAGAAGTGTGATTGGAAGATAAAAGGATATGATCTAATGGTAATAAACTGCAGGAACAAGCAAGGCCTGTTTTTCAGTTTCTTCTTGATATTTCTGTGCCTTTGAGGACAAGGATGTTTTTCTCTTTGCGGGATAGGGAGGACCCCTCTAGAATGAAGGTCTTGTAACCTACTTTAGGGAAAGACCAGAGAATTTCTGCCTCAGTGAAGAAGGAGCAAGAGGAAGGTGAGCATGATCTTCCTGCCTCTGCTTTGTCTTCAAATGCCAAGGTATCACATTTTTGGGTAGCATGTCTCTAACCCTGTCACTGATAAAGAAGGCTATTATTGATTTAACGATCATTTGAATCAAATTGTAGGACATTCTGCCATTTAGTAACTTTTTAAGAGCCCCAGTAGTACCACAAGCAAATACATACATTAACATATATTACTTAAACAATAATACGTACATCCCATCCTACTATTTTCCTTTACTTTGAGTTCCAGTGCTACCTAAAATGAAAAAGTTTTTAATGCATTTTAGGAGCCGAAACAGAATTCTGTTTCCTGTGTGATATAGAAAAATAAGAGCAAAATTGAGCTTTTGATGCTTCAGGCAATCATAGATTAATGAGAATGTGAGTTCTTGGCACTAGGAAGGAGCTCTGTATTTAATATTATCTCTCATATTTGAAGATGATGCTTGACAGCTTGACCATGGTGCCAAATAAAAAAGAAGCTTTCCTGTTTGTAGAGACTATTTGTGTTCATTAGGGTACTAGCTAAGTGGCTATAACTTGAAGACCTCAAATAAAGTGGTATAAACTAGAAAAAAGTTTATTTTTCTCTTACTTGATAGTCCAGAGGTAGGTGAGCTGTCCAGGGCAATTAGACAGCTCCTGTCATCCAGGGACCCAGGGACCCAGGTTCCTCCCATCTTTAGGTTCTTTCATCCTTTAGGATGTCTCATGGCCACCATGTTTAAGTTCCAACCACTAGAAGGGGAAAGAAGGACAGGGCAAGCAGATTCCTTTTAAGGTTATGACAATGTTGAACTTTACCTGAGCCCTGTGATCTTGGAAAACAGCTATGATTAAAGAAATCCTGCCACCCATTGTGTTCTGGGAAACAGCAGCTTACTGCAAAGAATCTCCTTACCTATGACTTTGATAAGAATCAAGGTTGCCCTATATGGTTTGGATTTGTGTCCCTGCCCAAATCTCATGTTGAATTGTAATCCTCATTGTTGAAGGAGGGGCTTGGTGGGAGGTGATTGGATCTGGGGGTGGATTTCCCTCTTGTTGTTACTGGGATGGTGAATTCTCACAAGATCTGGTTGTTTAAAAATGTGTAGCACCTCCCACTTCTCTCTCTACCTCCTGCTTCAGCCATGTAAGATGTGCCTGCTTCCCCTTCGCCTTCTGCCATGATTGTAAGTTTCCTGAGGCCTCCCAGCCATGCTTCTTGTAGAGCCTGCAAAAACTGTGAGCCAATTATGCCTCTTTTCTTTATAAATTACCCAGTTTCAGGTTATTTCTTTATAGCAGTATGAGAACAGACTAATACAATGTCCCTCTTGTTTACCTATGACAAGGCCAGATACAGACCTTCCAAATTCCTATTCTTTGCCTTTGAAATGATCAGCTGAACTGTTTTCTCACCACAGATCAGCAGAAACAAAAAACTTACTAACCAAACCTTTGTTAAGATTTTCTCCTGCCTCTAGTCCCCTGAACTCTTGCCTGCTTTAAGCCTGAGTCAGCCATATAACCCTTCCTTAAGGATCTCTGCCAGAAAAATAGACTGGTCTCAGGGTAAAACATTCCTGGATGTACTATCTGATCCTTCCATACTTTCATCCTACTTCTCTACATCTACAGCTTTCTGGTCTTTTTTACTTCTCTTTAGACAAGAAAGACCTTTTTTGCCTAAAGCTTGCAGATCTTATAGTCAAAATGTTCTTCTTATTGCAATAGTCCCTCTCTTACTCTTTGCAAAGTCCTTTTGAATAAAGTTCAGATTAGTTTTTAATTTGACAAATACAAACCAGAAGTTCCATTGGTTGGAGCCTGGCTACAAAGGGGCCCGGGAAGAACATTGTCTAGCTGGACAGCTAAATCCAGCTAAAACTCAAGACTTCTATTATTAAACAAAAGAATCAGGTAATATATATTAGAAGACAATTACCAGTATCTGCCACTCACTTCTCACAGTAAGATACTGTTTGTAGTTCTACATTTCTTCTCTCATACTGGTACTTTTGGACAAAACAGGCAACTCAGAATCTAGCTGTCCCTTGTCACTTTGGTCTTCTTGTCAGTTTCCTTGCACTTGACTACTCTGCTATGTTTCTGAAAATGTGTCAAAATGGTCTTTCTTCCAAGCAAAATGCTTAGGGCTTCTCAAATTCAGCTTAGGACTTAGGGCTTCTAAACTTCTGTTTAAAACCTAATCGAACTTTGGAAAATGTGTTTTTTTTGTGTGTATGGAAACAGCTGGGCTTTAGCAGGACTATTGTATATAATTATGGAGGCTGAGCAACCCTGCCAGGCAGCCCTGGTTTTTAGAGATGGATGGCTCTGGTATCAAATCCTGGCTCTGCCAGGTACTAGCTGAAGAGTCTTAAGTGTTGTATATAACCTCATGAAGGTTTGTTTTCTTCTCTATAAGAGTACTGAAATCTATATTGTAGATTTATTGCAAGAATTAGAGATAAAATTTAAAAAATGTCCAGTATAATGCCTGGCCTTGGCATATGCTAAAAAAAAATGGAAGATGCTATTTTAACTATTAGATACAACTTTTCTTTAGAATTTTTCCATTACATATCTTCCAGGTGCCCCATCATTGTATATTGCTTTCCCTCATCTGATTCTACACCCATATTTCATATTTCTAGACGTCATGCTTTGCAGTTCTCAGCAGTTTTGCTTGTCCTCATCTCTGCTATCAAAATTACCTAATTTGGGTTTAATTCTTTCAAGGTTCTAATTTCTGATTTTAGATATACAATTTATTTTAAAAAAGTAATTCTGCCAGGCTGGGCAACATGGCAAGATCTCATCTCTACAAAACTGAATAAATTAGCTGGGTGTTGTGGCATGCACCTGTAATCCCAGCTACTTGGGAGGCTGAGGCAGGAGGATCCTTTGAATTCAGGATATTGAGGCTGCAGTGAGTCATTTTCACACCACTGCACTCTAGTTTGGGCAACAGAGTGAGATCTTGTCTCTAAAAACAAACAAACAAACAAACAAAAATTCAATTCTTGAATTCTGGGACTACAGCAAATAGGAAGGCTGAGTTGGATCTTTGGTTGTTTTTGAATTGCATCATGCTGGGCTTCTGGCCATTAAAATCACCCAGTGATATTTTCTAAAGAATCCACTTATCTATTTTCTGCACATATTAGGAGCAGTAGAATTTCATTGCTCCCACTTATTGAGAAAATTCCCACAAAGATGTTTAAATGGTCAAAATTCATTGCATATCTTGGTGGCATGCATTTTGATGGAATATGCACAAAGTAGTGATTGATATTAGTTGCAGAATCCACTCCCCGAAAGGGAGAAAAATGGAATCACTCATATTCTTTCACAGTGCTGAGATAGTATCTGTGAGTGAATGCACAAGATTCTTATTTCAGGTATACATGGCTTTAAATTTATATCTACATAGTCACAGTGTGGACTTCCTTATGTGTTCGTTTGGTATAGATTATTAAAAGTTTTTTTTTTTTTTTTTTTTTGAGATGGAGTCTCACTCTGTCGCCCAGGCTGGAGTTCAGCGGCCGGATCTCAGCTCACTGCAAGCACTGCCTCCCGGGTTTACGCCATTCTCCTGCCTCAGCTTCCTGAGTAGCTGGGACTACAGGCGCCCGCCACCTCGCCCGGCTAGTTTTTTTTGTATTTTTTTTAGTAGAGACGGGGTTTCACTGTGTTAGCCAGGAAGGTCTCGAACTCCTGACCTCGTGATCCACCCATCTCGGCCTCCCAAAGTGCTGGGATTATTAAAAGTTTTAAAGTCCAGTCAGTGAACTTGTTTTTCTAAGAATAACCCTTAATATTTGAGTTCTTGCCAAATTCAGTCTTAATCATTATGCAACAAAAATTCTATGTCATCTGTTGGTATTGTTTACAAGGGAATGAGCATAAGCACATATGTATTTACAACCAAAAAGTTAACCTTAAAAAAAGTCACTGTAAGTTATGGGGAATTCTTGAAGCTTCCAAGTAAGCCAAAAAACAAATTTCATATAAGGAGGTTCAGTAATTTTTGTCGCATTTGATGAGAATAAAACAAGACTTCACATGTTACTAGCAGCTCAGCTTGGTGCTAAAACCAAAGTTTTCCTGATGATGAAGCATTTTTGCCTTTACCTAAGTCTTAGTGCAGGATTTGAGGACTAGGAATATAAATAAGAAAACGTGTTGAGTAACTTTCTGAGATGGAGGAGAAGGTTGCAAGAGAATAACGGAATGGTTATCGGACAATATTTAAGGTCATTGTCTAAAAATTATTCCTCTGCCACATTCCCTTTTGGGAGCCTACAGGCTAACTGGTGATAGTTCCAGGAGTGAATACATTCAGGAGTAAGTTTATTTCAACCACAAAAAAATACTCCTTTCCTCCAGTCAATATCTTAGTATCTTGATGAGATTAATTTTTTTTTTTTTTTTTTTGAGACAGAGTCTCACTTTGTCACCCAAGCTGGCATGCAGTGGTATGATCTCGGCTCACTGCAGCCTTGACCTCCTGTGCTCAAATGATCCTTTGGCCTCAGTCTCCAAAGTAGCCGGAACTATAGGCTCATGTCACTATGCTCAGCTAATTTTGTGTATTTTTTGTGGAGATGGGATTTCGCCTGATGGCCAGGCTGGTCTCGAACTCCTGAGCTCAAGTGATCTGCCTGCCTTAGTCTCCCAAAGTGCTGAGATTATAGACATGAGCCACGATTCCTGGGTGAGATTTGATTTTTAAAATCTTTATAATATGCTTAAAATTATTCCTTTTCTACATCACCTTTGTCACTAAGTCACCATCATCTCCGGCTTGGATTACTGCAATGGCTTCTTAACTTGTCTATCCCCTTTTGTATCTTTCCAAATTATCACAAGATAGCCAGTCATTTCCTAAAAACAGAAATCAAATCATGACACTCTTCTTTTTAAAACCCCTCAATGGTTTCTCACTGAACTTAGAGGAAAATCCAAACTTTGTCCCATGTCCTACAAGACTGAATGTTCTGGCTTCTGAAGGTCTTTCAGCTTTGGCAACGTTTATTACTGAGCATTGCTCCAGACCCTTGGGTCCTTCATCGCTCTGAGTTTGCTGAGTGCTTTCCTGCTCCACCTCTGCTCTCTGCTTTCTCCCAGTCTTCACAGGGCATTTTCCTCATTGCAGTTTAAACATGAGCTCCTCAAGGAGGCCTTTTCTGATTACCCCATCTAAAGTAGGCTGTCCTTTCTCTGGTGTTCTCAATCATAGCACCCTGTCTTCTTCATAGCTTTTATCGTTATTTGTAATTACATACTGATTTATTTGTTTATCATATGTCTCCCCTACAAACATGTAAGCTCCCTAACATGCAAAGGCCATATGTAACTTATTCGCCACTCATTATTCAACCCTTGGAACATGCCAAGAACATAGTAGGTGCTCAATAAGTAGTTGTTGAATGAATGGAATGAACAATAATTACATGAACGAATAGTTATTGGACCTTTATTATGTGTTGGGCACTTGGCCTACCATGATAATAATGTTTTACCTTTATGAGAAGCCTGTGAAAGAGATACTGACATCTCTGGTTTAGCGATGAAGAACTGGAGGTTTAGAGAATAACTTGTCTAAAGTTTCACAGCTAATAGGTGACAGAGATAGGACTCAAACTTAGTTCAAGCTTAAGATTCATGCTACTGTGTTAACTACTACTGTCTATTACTTATTTTGCAAACATTTATTGAGGATATAGAGTGAATAAACTACTGGGAAATAAAGAGCAGCAGTAGTAATAGTTATATGCTAACTGGCATTTGAAACACACTTATATGGACCGGGCACAGTGGTTCACACCTGTAATCCCAGCACTTTGGGAGGCCCAGGTGGGCGAATCACCTGAGGTCAGGAGTTCAAGACCAGCCTGGCCAACATGGTGAAACCTCTTCTCTACTAAAAATACAAAAAATTAGCTGGGTATGGTGGTGAGTGCCTATAATCCCAGCTACCCTGGAGGCTGAGGCAGGAGAATTGCTTGAACCTGGGAGGTGGAGGTTGCACTGAGCCGAGAATGCATCATTGCACTCCAGCCTGGGCAACAAGAGCAAAACTCCGTCTCAAAAAAAAAAAAAAAAAAAAAAAGAAACACACTTTTAGATGAAATTACCAGATACCTGCAAAGCAACCTGGAATCAAGCACACCACTACAGTGTACCATACAGAGGAATTACAGAGTCAATACATAATTGAGAGCATCCAGTGACTGATAGAAGGCTCTGCCATGAACGAAGAGTTGTGGATGTGGTTTGGAGACGTCTCTGACTGAGCCTGACCTGCTACTAGAGAGAAGACAATGGTGCATCTTAACAAATGACAGTGCTGCTTCTGGTGCGATAGCAGCAGACTCAAATCACGTTTTCAATCTACTTTTAAGGAAACTAATGGTAATGTATACCTTATAAATGCTTGCAGCCTTGGTGGATAAAATGTCCTTTCAAGCCATTTGAAAATGTTCCACAGATCTATGTTGTTATAGTGATGCAATGGAGCAGCTGTAGAATAAGATTTGTAAAGAGAAAACAAAATCCAATTCTTAAGGCTTACAGTCTGTCCTAGTCTAATTTATTTCTCTTTGAAAACATGGGGGGGATTCTTGGGGAGTTAGAAAATGTGAAAACATTGGGAAGTTGCTCTAGCCTTTAGAAAGCCATGGGGCAGACTATACCAATACACAATCAGATTAAAGCACGAAGATCCCTTCTAAATTTATCAGTATTAAAGAGGCAGCTTCAGAGTTTCTCTAAGAAAGAGCCACATACTAATTAAACAGCAGAAAGTTTTGCTTGAGCCAAAGGTTAAGATGCTTAACTATATACTTTTCCATATATCTCTAAAAATATACATTAAAATAATTATTGTTGGTGTCGATCGTTTATTTGCTCTTAAATTCCTTATATTACATTTAGGTTGAGAAATGCTTCATACAAAAGCACATTTCAATTAAGTTTATTTGAACACCTCCATTTAGGTGTTTATTTGTAAATAGAAGTAGGACATTTCAGACACTGATTGGACTGATTAATGGTGCTCATCAGGAAGAACCAAGGGATCATAATTAAACACCTAAAGTACATGGTCTGATGGTTTTATGTTGTATAAATTATGCATGTGTTTGGCATTTATATTTCATGGAAAAATTACAGTGCTGTTTCCTCAATGCATTGTCTACATAAAGAATATTATATGTGTGTGAATATGAATATGAATCTACAATCCCTGATGTACTTTTTAAAAACTAATCAAAAATTTCAAGCAAAGATTCAATAGTTTCAGCTCAAGGATGCCAGGAGGTTCCACTTCTCCCTACTGGATGCTCTACACTATTCACCCTTTCAGAATAGTCAACTATTTAACAAAGGAATGAATCTAGACACTGTTACCTTTACAGGCAGTTGCTCCTGGAGTTGTGGATTTCACAGAATATAAAAAGACAGCCAAAGTCAGGTGAAAATAGCCACTTTTGGAGTGCAATAGAGTAGCTACCTTTTTATTTTTCTAGATACGAATATGGAAAATAAAACCAACTGTTATTACTGTTATTTCATGTAAAGACATAACTATAAAATTCAAAATGGAATATATTTTCCTTTATTAAGAATTCTCTACATTGTACTCACTTTTCTTATCTCACCTCCAAACTCTAAAACTTATTATTCATAGCATGACACCAACCTGTGGGCCAGCCTTTGGAAATGATTGCTTCACAGGTCACTAGCCTTTACTTCCTAGGTAATATTTACTTACCATTGGCAATTGGTAACACCAGGGTCATACCACTTTTATGCCCAGTCTCTTAGGACAAAGGTTCTAGGTTAGCTATTAAAAACTTGAGACCTGTCTCAAGGTCTCCTTTATATGACTCTCCTACTTGCTAACCAGACCCAAGCCACAGTGGCCTGCTTTCAACTCTTTGAATGTGTAAGACTCCATGCTTCAGAGTCTCAGATACTGTTCCTTCTGTCCATACCATTCTTTCCAGCGTTTTTCTCCTGGTGAATACCTCTTTATTCTTTAGGACTCAGTTTAGATGTTTCATAGAGACCATCCCAGACAACCCATGTCAAATAGTTTTCCCTGTTAGGCTTTCTAACAAAACCTGTAGCTTTGCTCTGCTAAACCTACCATTAGTAGACTTTAAGAGCCCGGAAAGCATAGTGCTGGATAGGCTTGTCTTTGTATTCCCACCACCTACGATATGCTTGTCACATAGCTGATGCTCCATAAACACTTGATGAATGATTAATAATTATAACAAATTGGTAATAACAATTGCTATTACCATTTATTGAATGCAGACTTTATTTCAGGTACTTTATATGGAATCATTGTTTTTAACTTATTTATTTATTTATTTAGAAACGGAGTCTCTCTCTGTCGCCCACCCTGGAGTGCAGTGGTGCGATCTCGGCTCACTGCAAGCTCTGCTGGGACTACAGGCGCCCGCCACCGCGCCCGGCTAATTTTTTTTTTTTTTTTTTTTTTTTTTTTTGTTTTTTTAGTGGAGACGAGGTTTCACCGTGTGAGCCAGGATGGTCTCCATCTCCTGACCTTTTGATCCGCCCGCCTCGGCCTCCCAAAGTGCTGGGATTCCAGGCGTGAGCCACCGCGCCTGGCTGGGAATCATTGTTTTTAATCTTCACAATAAGTCTGAGAGGCAGTTCTTTCTATGCTTACTGTATGAATGAGGAAACTGTGGTTCACAGGTTGGGATTTTTGTCCATGGTTGCCCAGACAGTAAACAACAGTGCTAGAGGTTTTGTTTGTTTGTTTGTTTTCTAAGTAGTGTTTGACTGGGCATGGTGGCTCACACCTGTAATCCCAGCACGTTGGGAGGCTGAGGGGGGTGGATTGCTTTTGAGCTCAGGAGGTTGAGACCAGCCTGGGCAACATGGCGAAACCCTGTCTCTACAAAAATATGAAAATTACCCGGGTGTGGTGGTGCACGCTTGTAGTCCCAACTACGAAGGAAGCTGAGGCAGGAGGGTCACCTGAGCCTAGGAGGTCAAGGCTGCAGGGAGTGGTGATGGTGCCACTGTGCTCCAGCTTGGGCTACAGACTGAGACCTCCTCTTCAAAACAAAACAAAACAAAACAAAAGTATTATTTGTCTAAATTTAAGGGGTACAGTATAAGTGTAGTTTTGTTGCATGGATATGTTGTGTAGTGGTAAAGTCTGGGCTTTTAGTGTAATCATCACCTGAATAAAGTACATTGTACCCATTAAGTAATTTATTATCCCACCCTCCGAAGTGGAGTCTCCAATGTCTATTATTCCAAACTCTATGTCCATGTATATACACTGTTTGAGAGCTAGAGTTTTAACCTAACTATGTCTTGTTTCAGAGCCGATGATCTTGGCTCTATCATGCTAATATTTTTTATTTTTTACTGAAGAACAAGGAATTATTAACACACAAAAATAATTTCTTAATTTCCAGCTAATTATTATAAAAAGCATCTATTGATTGTTTTGGTTCTCCATTGCTACATTAAAAAATAACCAATTAGCATTTTAAAATAGCAAAAGTATTTGTTTTTAAATCTGCAATTTGAAGGGGTCTTGATGGGACAGTTCATTTCTGCCTCACATGACATCAGTTCTGGAAGCTTGATTGTGTCTAAGGATCTAGTTCCAGAAGGTTCACTCATATGGCTAAAGTTGGTGCTTGCCAGGACTAAGCTGGGCTGTTATGCAGGGTCTTGATGGCCCTCAAGAAGGCCTCTCTGCATGGCTAGGGTGGGCTTTTCACAACAGGGTCCCTGATTTTCAAGAGGGAATGTTTCAAGAACAAGCATTCTAAAAGGACAAGCCCCGATGTGCAGGTCTCTATTTTCATTATGCCAACGAATGTACTGTTGGCCAAAGCCAATCAAATGGTCAATCCCAAAGTCAAGGTCGGAAGGGACTATCCAGGAAGGTATGGTTCACCTGGGGCAAGAGGTACCAAAGGAACAATCTGCCACATTGCTCATCAAAGCAGAATGGTAGAAACAAAGCTCTTTTGGTCTCACTTGTTTTTAGTATTTTTAGTCTTTGTTTATTAAAATATGAGGTGATAGCTGACTCACAGGTGATCACTTCCCCAATTAATATTCTTTTGAGAAAAAACACAACTGAAACTGGAGAGTTTCTTTATCCTCCTGCAGGACGTGTGACAGGGATGTGCACGCTTACTTCTTCGATTGCCCTACTGCGCAAACTCCTAGGGGGAGCACGCAGGGAGGCAAGTGCAGAGGCCATGGGGAACGCTTTTGGGCTCCGGCCCCACGGCAGCGTCTAGGGGTGGGTGTCTGAGACTCCTGAAGCCCAAGAAAGCCTGTGCTTTTTCAGCTTTGCAGGCTGCAGACGGCTTGAGTTAATCAGCTCAGTAGACCCTCTGCCTTATGGCAAGGGCAGAGGGCCAGTGTGACAGCTTTCTGTATTCTGAGTGCTTGCCCAGTGTACCGGAAGAATTGGATCACGTGAGAGCTTAAAGGATGAGTGCAAGGTTTTATTGAATGGTAGAGGAGGCTCTCAGCAAGATGGATGGGGAACCGGAAGTGGGGGTATGGAGTGGGAAGGTGGTCTTCCCCTGGAGTTCGGCTGTTCTCGTGGATATTGAGAGGCCTCCTCCCTTCTTTGCTGCAGGGCCTCCCTGCCACTCACCACTGCTCTCTGCCGCTCTGTTCCTCTGCTCCTCTGGTCATACTGAATAGGAATGGGTCTCTAATCTAATATGACTGGTTTCCTTATGAAAAGGAGAAATTTGAACACAGATATGCATACAGGAAGAATACTATGTGAAGATGAAGACAGAGATCACGGTGATGCAGCAGAAGCTACAGAATGCCAGGTTGCCAGCATGCCACCAGAAACTAGGAGAGCAGCGTGGAGCAAAGTTCCCTTCACAATCCTCTGAAGAAACCAACCCTGCTGACTGTTTGATCTTCAGAGGTGTGAGACAATACAGTTCTGTTATCTGAGCCACCCAGTTTCTGGTACTTTGTTACAGCAGCCTGAGTAAACTAATGCAAGCACTAACGACTGTCACAATCTCTAGCATCTCTTCTATTTTCTTTTAAAAATACTTTTTCTTCTTTTAAGTTTTCCTTTTTGTTTTCATCCTGCACATATTGTATACTTGAGCATTAGGATTAGAGAGACAACCTATCTTTTTTCCAATTTAAGACTGAAGTTATTCACAACTCCTTTTCTTTTCCCTTCTAATTAGATCCAATTTCTGCAAATATTTCCTTATAACATCTCTTGCATTCTCTAACTTTTCTCTCTTTTGTTATTTAAGCCTGTCTCCTCTTACTTGGCAGAGTGACAAGTTTCTACTTTGTTTCTTGGTCTCAAGTCATGCCCTGCTACTATTCATTTTACATATTCTTTTCAAAACAGCCTACTTCAAATACCAGTCTCTATACATCACTTCTCTACTTGATTCTCCTATGTCTTATTATTTTCTAGCCCATTTTTCCTATCTCTGGGTTTATTACCTGTCTTCTTCTCTCCTTCCATACCTCTTTCTACCTCTTTCTGAATTTTCATTATGATTGGGCGTGGCTTGTCTGACCTAGCCGAAAATACCTGATGGTTGCCCATTACTATGCTTATCTTAGTAATTTTTCCTTGGTCCTTTCGCATGATTTTCTTATACAGAATGTTTTCTCTAATAATTTCTTTAACGGTCATCTTAGAAATCCTTTTTCCAGGAAACTTAATGGATAACACCATCCATACTACTCTTAACCCTCTCAGCAATTATTTAGTTTACATTATTATTATTCTTAATATGAGCCAGGCATTGTGCTAAATGGTCTATGTGAATTATTTAATATACTTCTCTTGCCAGTACAGTAAATTAGATAGTATTACTCATATTTAAAAGATAAAAGTTCAGTGAGGTTAAACCCATTGAATCTTTTATAGCTGGTGAGAGTGATGATGATTTTAAAGAA
>NW_012101543.1:2732972-2735142 GCF_000951045.1 Mandrillus leucophaeus | reverse complement strand
CCACTGCTCTCTGCCGCTCTGTTCCTCTGCTCCTCTGGTCATACTGAATAGGAATGGGTCTCTAATCTAATATGACTGGTTTCCTTATGAAAAGGAGAAATTTGAACACAGATATGCATACAGGAAGAATACTATGTGAAGATGAAGACAGAGATCACGGTGATGCAGCAGAAGCTACAGAATGCCAGGTTGCCAGCATGCCACCAGAAACTAGGAGAGCAGTGTGGAGCAAAGTTCCCTTCACAATCCTCTGAAGAAACCAACCCTGCTGACTGTTTGATCTTCAGAGGTGTGAGACAATACAGTTCTGTTATCTGAGCCACCCAGTTTCTGGTACTTTGTTACAGCAGCCTGAGTAAACTAATGCAAGCACTAACGACTGTCACAATCTCTAGCATCTCTTCTATTTTCTTTTAAAAATACTTTTTCTTCTTTTAAGTTTTCCTTTTTGTTTTCATCCTGCACATATTGTATACTTGAGCATTAGGATTAGAGAGACAACCTATCTTTTTTCCAATTTAAGACTGAAGTTATTCACAACTCCTTTTCTTTTCCCTTCTAATTAGATCCAATTTCTGCAAATATTTCCTTATAACATCTCTTGCATTCTCTAACTTTTCTCTCTTTTGTTATTTAAGCCTGTCTCCTCTTACTTGGCAGAGTGACAAGTTTCTACTTTGTTTCTTGGTCTCAAGTCATGCCCTGCTACTATTCATTTTACATATTCTTTTCAAAACAGCCTACTTCAAATACCAGTCTCTATACATCACTTCTCTACTTGATTCTCCTATGTCTTATTATTTTCTAGCCCATTTTTCCTATCTCTGGGTTTATTACCTGTCTTCTTCTCTCCTTCCATACCTCTTTCTACCTCTTTCTGAATTTTCATTATGATTGGGCGTGGCTTGTCTGACCTAGCCGAAAATACCTGATGGTTGCCCATTACTATGCTTATCTTAGTAATTTTTCCTTGGTCCTTTCGCATGATTTTCTTATACAGAATGTTTTCTCTAATAATTTCTTTAACGGTCATCTTAGAAATCCTTTTTCCAGGAAACTTAATGGATAACACCATCCATACTACTCTTAACCCTCTCAGCAATTATTTAGTTTACATTATTATTATTCTTAATATGAGCCAGGCATTGTGCTAAATGGTCTATGTGAATTATTTAATATACTTCTCTTGCCAGTACAGTAAATTAGATAGTATTACTCATATTTAAAAGATAAAAGTTCAGTGAGGTTAAACCCATTGAATCTTTTATAGCTGGTGAGAGTGATGATGATTTTAAAGAAGACTAACTTTGGGTATAATATATTTTAAAAAGTGCACCAATTTTAAGAGTCCTCGAGGAACTTTGACATATATACATATGTGTGAGTGTGTCTGTGCACATGTATGTATATATAATCTCCCTATAATCATCATCCCAACAAGATATGGGATATTTTTATAACACCAAAAGCTTTTCCATGCCTCTTTACAGTGAGTCCTCCACTCACAGGCTCAATGACCCGATTTCTGTCACTACAGATTAGTTTTTCTTGTTTTAAAATTTTGCATAGGCCAGACGCGGTGGCTCACACCTGTAATCTTAGCACTTTGGGAGGCTGAGGCAGGTGGATCATCTGAGGTCAGGAGTTTGAGACCAGCCTGGTCAACATGGTGAAACCCCCATCTCTACTAAAAATACAAAAAATTAGCTGGGCGTGGTGGTGCGTGCCTGTAATCCCAGCTATTTGGGAGGCTGAGACAGGAGAATCACTTGAACCTGGGAAGCAGAGGTTGCAGTGAGCCCAGATTGCGCCATTGTACTCCAGCCTGGGCAACAAGAGTGAAATTCCATCTCAAACAAATAAAATAAGATAAGATAAGATAAGATAAAATAAAATAAAATAAAATAAAATAAAATAAAATAGGCCAGGCGCGGTGGCTCACGCCTGTAATCCCAGCACTTTGGGAGACCAAGACGGGCAGATCACAAGGCCAGGAGATCGAGACCATCCTGGCTAACACGGTGAAACCCCGTCTCTACTAAAAATACAAAAAAATTAGCCAGATGTGGTGGTGGGAGCCTGTAGTCCCAGCTACTCGGGAGGCTGAGGCAGGAGAATGGTGTGAACCCGGGAGGCGGAGCTTGCAGTGAGCCGAGATCGCACCACTGCA
>NW_012101543.1:2732047-2732922 GCF_000951045.1 Mandrillus leucophaeus | reverse complement strand
TTCCCTGACTCTCTTTTCGGACTCAGCCTGCCTGCACCCAGGTGATTAAAAAGCTTTATTACTCACACAAAGCCTGTTTGGTGGTCTCTTCACACCGACACACGTGAAAGGAACCCTATGGTATGTTCACTTTGGTTTCTGGCTTTTTTTGCTCAGCATCATGGTTTTGAGATTTATTCATGCAGCATGTACATTAGGAGTTCTTTCCTTTTAATGCTAAATAGTATTCCAATATATGGATATAGCACAATTTGTCTACCTAGTCACCTTTTGATGTTCTTTGGTTTCCATTGTTGGGCTATTTTTTTTTTTTTTTTTTTTTGAGACGGAGTCTCGCTCTGTTGCCCAGGCTGGAGTGCAGTGGCGCGATCTCGGCTCACTGCAAGTTTCGCCCCCCGGGTTCACACCATTCTCCTGCCTCAGCCTCCCGAGTAGCTGGGACTACAGGCGCCCGCCACCACGCCCGGCTAATTTTTTGCATTTTTAGTAGAGACGTGGTTTCTCCGTGTTAGCCAGGATGGTCTCGACCTCTTGACCTCGTGATCCACCCACCTCAACCTCCCAAAGTGCTGGGATTACAGGCGTGAGCCACCGCGCCCGGCCCTGTTGGGCTATTTTGAATAAGGCTGCTATAAAAAATTTTGTAGAAGTTTACATGTTTACATACATTTTTATTTCTCTTGGGAAAATGCCTAGGAGTAGAAATTCTGAGTCAAACGGTAAGTATACACTTAACCCCATAAGAAACCACCAAATTAGTTTTCTAAGTAAGTATACCATTTCACAGTCCCATCAAAAATTTATCAAAGTTCCTGTTGCTTCACTTTCTTGCCAACATATGGTATTGTCAGTCTTTTCAATTTTAGTCATTGTAG
>NW_012101543.1:2705167-2731997 GCF_000951045.1 Mandrillus leucophaeus | reverse complement strand
CCTCAACCTCCCAAAGTGCTGGGATTACAGGCGTGAGCCACCGCGCCTGGCCCTGTTGGGCTATTTTGAATAAGGCTGCTATAAAAAATTTTGTAGAAGCTTACATGTTTACATACATTTTTGTTTCTCTTGGGAAAATGCCTAGGAGTAGAAATTCTGAGTCATACGGTAAGTATACACTTAACCCCATAAGAAACCACCAAATTAGTTTTCTAAGTAAGTATACCATTTCACAGTTCCATCAAAAATTTATCAAAGTTCCTGTTGCTTCACTTTCTTGCCAACATATGGTATTGTCAGTCTTTTCAATTTTAGTCATTGTAGGGAAATGTAGTTATAGTTCACTATGGTTTATTTTTCATTTCCTTGATGGTTAATGATGTAGGGAGTATTTTCATGTGCTTCTTAGGCATTCTTACAACTTTTTGTAAGTTTTTATTTAAATATTCAGCCCATTAAAAAAATTAAGTTGTTTGACTTCATGTTGAGCTGGAAGTGTTCTTTATACATTCTGGGTTCAAGTGCTTTGTGAGACATGTCAGTGATGAATATTTTCTCCCAGTCTGTGGCTTGCCCTCTTGTTTTCTTGATGATGTTTTTCAAATAGCAAAAATCATAATTTTTTAAAGTCTAATTTATTTATTTTTCCTCTTCAGGGCAGTGTTTTTTGTGACCTGTTCAAGAAAGATCTGCCTTTCCCAATATCATGAAGAAATCTGGTAGACTGTATCTTTCAAGAAGTTTGTTGATTTCATGTAATTTGTCTAATGTATTGGCATACATTGGCTAATAATATACCCTTAAAATTGTCAAGAATGTGAAGGGCTGAGATTTTACACTACTTGCAACTTAAGTTTATCTGCTATAGTTTCATGGATGCTGCAGAAGACACAAGACACAAGACATCTCAGTCTGAGATGGAGAGTTCTTACTCATAGCAATAGCAGTAATTAGAGTATCAGCATTTTTTTTCAGCAGTTCCCCAAACTCTAGGTACCACAGGGTGACACTAAGAGGGCCAATAACACCTGCATATGCAGGAGGTTGTATTACAGAAGGGAACACTAATTCTTAGGAAAACCTAGAATTTCCAAATGATCAGTAATCGTACCTTCCCTTTCTTCTACGTGGAGTCACTATCAGTATCTTACAAGGCTGTAAGAAAACCTGATATTACTATCAGAATCATTGCTAGAGAGTTCACTAATTAGGATAAAGGTTGCTTATTTAATATATTTATAAATACTCATAGAACACTTATTATGTGCCAGACTCCAATCTAAGCAATTTGCAAATATCATCTCATTTAATTCTCATAACTCTACAAGGTAGGCATAGTTATGATTCCTACTTTACTGATGAGAGAAAAGAGGCATGGAGAGTTTAAATAACTTGTTCAAGATTATGTGGCTAGTGAGTGGTGCAGACAGATTTGAATCCAGACAGCCTAACTGCCGAGCCTATATTCTTTATCATCACACCGTGCTGCTTCTGTTAGAAATCATTGTTTGTTGGTGAAATAAGTGATATTTAAAATATGACCCAAATCATATGTAGACACCTTTATAAATGTTGCATAACAATATTGCATCATAATATTACATATTAATAAGAACT
The DNA here is from genome assembly GCF_000951045.1 of Mandrillus leucophaeus. NCBI lineage: Eukaryota > Metazoa > Chordata > Mammalia > Primates > Cercopithecidae > Mandrillus > Mandrillus leucophaeus. The sequence continues at coordinate 2,730,380 of NW_012101543.1, read as the reverse complement.
AAGGAACTCATTGGCCTAAAGCTCTGTGAAGAAGCACTCGGGCCAAGGATTCCATTTAATCCATCTAACACTTAATGGAAAATGCTGTTGTCTAATCCAAGTAGAAGATTAGCTGATTCTAATGCTAAAATATTTCCACATTCTTGCAAGACAGATGTTTGAGGGTCTAACATCTGAGATAGGACTACACCAACCTTAGAGGTTGTATGGCATTTTTAATGCCTGCTTCCTAATAAAAATTTGTATTTGCCACAATATTTAGTCTGAGATTTGCCTTTATTATAACATCCTGTCTGTTGGTAGGACTGTGGATAGCATTATCATCTACTATGAAGTGCCAGAGATCACAGACATTTACCAAAAAGAACCAGAGAATTCTGAAAGGCTTAATTGGCTTAGGTCAGTTAACAGTGTCATGTCTGACTCTAAAGGTCTATGCTTTTGTTCAGGTTACAACTAGGTTTTAATAATCCTCCATTTTGTACTTTAGAAAAATACAACTCAATTATTTTTTTTTTTCTTGAAAGAGCATGGCAAAAAAGTTCCAATTGTGCAAATGGCTAAGAGTGAAAAGAAAGTTTCACATCTACCCCTGTCTTAAAGTCCTCCTCTGCAGACAAAACCACTGTATTTACAAATTCTTCCAGAAGGATTTCATGTGCATATAAACATATGTTTTTAATCTATTTTAATTGTCTTTTATGTGTCATCTCATATCCCCAAATACATTTTGTGTTCATTGAGGGAACATTGTTTATTCCATTTTTTTATTTCTCTACACTGCTCGATGTAGTTTCTCAAAAAAAGAACTCTCAATAAATGTGTTTTGCTGTTTTCAGTTTGGGTAGGATAAATAATCAAGAAAGGAGAGATTTGTATCAAATTAAAGGTGATGTTCTGGCATCCAAATACCTGAAAACTTCAGACTGAAGTGAAATTGTACACAGTCTAATTCTAACCAATTAGAATGGTTACCTTTGAATCAGAAGTGCTTTCATTTACGTATTTATGACTATATTCTAAATATCCCCAAATTTCGGGGGCTTTAGTTACAAATGAGGCCATGTTAGCATATATCTTTATTTTGTTAGCTGGCTGATTACCACTTGTACAACCTGTAAAACTCCCTAGCTATTCCTGGGATTCACATGTGTTCACAAACTCACTCTAGCCCTGTTGCATTTAAGTCTTTTTGAGAGCTGCCGGGCGCAGGCTGCCTTAGGGTGACCTCTGTGCAAATGCAACTTCTGTATCCAGCATACTTTCTGACAGTGCTCCCCAAGCTGCAAAATCTCCACATTGCCGAAGACCACTGGATTCCTCTCCATTTGTACTGCAACACTGGCGCTGTGCTATGTTGTTTGCAGAAATGATAAAATACCCTTTCCTCGCTCTGCCTTGAAGATTGTTAATATGGTGCTAACCTCACAAAGTTCTTTGTGTAAACAGCCACTTCAACCTTTCTCTGTAGCCTTTTTTCTGTATTATTGTTCAGAATGAGTCCCTGGGGCAGGATATTAAATGAACTAGATACTGTGCTTTGCGTTTTTTTTTTTTTTTGGACCCAAGCATCCACACACAAAACTGTTGTTTTCTGTCCCTATTTGGCCCCTATAAATGGTTGCTGAAGGAGGGATGGGTGTTGGCAACCAGACAAATCCAAATCTCAACTGTGTAACATTTACCCTAGTTGGTTTATCTAGTGGAAATATAGAACATGGTTTACCAAAATGCCTGGTATAATATAAGGCTTTATATCCTATTTGATGACATTTAGAACTCTATATTTTGGACTGTCTCTAAAACATCAGCATTTTTCTTAATCTTCTCAAGTGAGGAAGCTTTGAGCACTGGGTTGTAAATAAGTGTGTTTTGGTAGTTCACATATAAAGCATTATGCTGAAATCAATGGGCACACACTCTGAATACTGATTTGATAGAAATGCTTCATTGATTTTACTAGAGCTAAGCCAAATTCATTAACAACTTAGACTCATTAGGAAGGCACCATTAATTCAAGGAAAAATGATTAAATTCTTTTACTGTATTTTACAAAGCATTACACATTAATTAGAATTTAGTATATTTGGTTTTTAGACTCTTTCCATTTCTTCTACGGATCTTTACAGAGAACATATTTGTTAGTTTGCTTATCAAATATTTATTTGTGTTAGTCACTATGTTAAATTTTGTGAGACTATGTGAATTGCAGGATGGGTTTTTAAAATCCTTAATCCTCTTGGGTGAAGTGCTTACTCTCCCTTCCTGGAGTTCTGATTTATTCCAAATTTGGACAGCAGAAAAATGGTAAATTGGAGATAAGAGACTGAGTTTCCTTAGAATAATGCATCAGCACTGCGCAGTCAGATGAAGATGCTTCATCTGGTTCTGAGCAGAGAAAAGCAGCTTCCCTTTGTCCCTTCTTTCTGCAAAGCAGACACTGGCTGAGAGGAGTGAGAAGTGGAACTAGGGCGAAGAGGGCAAGTGGGTAAGAGAACCGTGAGAGAAAGAAAGAAAGGGAGAAGGAGACAAAGGGGAGAGCCTGACATCCCTTTGAGCTGGGCTCAATAGGGACTGGCAGTGCCTCTAGGAAAACAAAAAAGGCTCCTTTTACCATCTTTGGAAGCTGGATTTACCCCTGGTCTTCTCTTAATAAAATTTACTTTTGGGCCATGGGCTGCCCAGTTGAGGCAGTGCTAAAAGATCTAGGGTTTTTGTAGCCCCCAAAATCTTCATCAGAATCCCAAAACCACCCACATAGCCCAAGTGAAAATGGTATGCTAACCACGCCATTGTCTTTTAAATGAAATCTCCAAGGCCTTCCCGTCCCCCCAGCCAGATTTCCACCTGTAAACCCCTTCTTAGAAGAAATTTTGGAGCCTAGTGCCCTTCCAGCATTTAATGGCACAGTCAAAGGATTATCCTGTATGCATAACGCACCATCTCTTTCTTTTTAGAGCATACACTTTTGAAAAAAAGAAAAGGCATTACACACATCACTAAAATAAAATCAGGAAACACCCTTTTCAGGAACAGTGTTAGAAAAGAAGACAGAGATTTGAAAGATATTGTGAATTTGACTGATTTGAAGTAGGGGTCAAAGGAGGAAGAATGAAAACCACTCTTCAGTTTTGTGTCAGATTGACTGGATAGTATATCATTAACAGAAATAAATCATGTGGGTTGGGTGTCTGAGGAGAGAATAAGAGGATTCCCACTAGGGAAACGTCGTGTCAAAGGAGGAGAGTGGACCGATGCGGGGAGAAATAAGGTGGGCACGCAAATATTTGGATCTGGATATTAAGAGTGTTCTCGGCTAGAGACAGATTTGGTGCCCTTCTGGATGCAGGCAAAACCTGAAGCTCTAATAGGATAATTTGTTTAGTTGGTTAAGGGAGAAAGCAAACATACAAATGAAACACAAAAGAACAAGGATAGTAAAACTTTATCAAAGCCAAAGGAGAAGAGAGAGAAAGAAGAAGGAAGGAATCAGTTGTAGAAAATGTGGCTGAGAAATTAAAAAGGTTGAGCTCTGAGTAAAGTCCAGAAGTGGTCATAAGTGACGATAAGGAGGCTATTGGATAGGAAAAGCCAGTTTGTGTTGGAATAAGGAGTGAGTAAAGAGGAAGTAGAGGCAGTGACTGCTAATTTCTAAACGACTGAACAAGCGCCTTGCATGAATCAGTGTATTTAAAAGTTTGCGTGATTTATATTTCAAAGCTTATCAATGGTGAACAAGATGAGACATTTAGAAGGTTTTCAGGCCGGGTGCGGTGGCTCACGCCTGTAATCCCAGCACTTTGGGAGGCCGCGACGGGCGGATCACGAGGTCAGGAAATCGAGACCATCCTGGCTAATACGGTGAAACCCCATCTCTACTAAAAAATACAAAAAACTAGCCGGGCGAGGTGGCAGGCGCCTGTAGTCCCAGCTACTCGGGAGGCTGAGGCAGGAGAATGGCGTGAACCCGGGAGGCGGAGCTTGCAGTGAGCTGAGATCCAGCCACTGCACTCCAGCCTGGGCGACAGAGGAGACTCCGTCTCAAAACAAACAAACAAACAAACAAACAAAAAAACCCCCAAAATAAAAGGTTTTTGGATTCAGTGAAACAATAATTATTCAAAGGTTTTCAGATGTAGTGAGATAATAATTTGTCTATGAGAGGATAGTTGGTGTCAGAATTCTTTTTGTGGTGAGAGAAAAGTTAAATCACCTATAAAAGGTTAAGCAATAATCAATATACGAAGAACTTTTTTAAAAATGAGGCAATGGTCTCTATCCTGTGTGTGCACTATTTAGATTTCTCTGAAATCCCTAAGATATAGCTTATATCCTTAGAGGAAAGTAATTTTATATGATTTTATAACAGGGTTAAAAAAGATAGTTTTTATTTCTAGTTCCTTAATACAAAATTAGCTAACTATATAATTTATTTTTCAGTATCATCTTTTAGAGAGTAGGTTTCCAAGGTCCTAATACTTATTAAATTATAGACCTTAGTATAAATGAGGATTTGCAAACATCTTAGATTTCTGGAAACAATCAGAAGATTAACGTACATGAAACTTAATTAAAAAAGAAAAAAGTTCTACACGTTTAGCTGCTCTTCTGTGTCTTTGAGTTGAATTGCGAATATACCATGATGAGAAGAATTGAATTTCTCATAATTAGTTAGAAGACATTCAACATAGCTCTAGGAAAAATATAAACTATTTTAAAGTACAAGAACATATCAACCTTATGCAGAGGGAATCTTGATTTTAGTGAAATCACTTTGGTGTGTTTTAAATCCTTCTCTTGAGTATCACACTATCTAATGTGTCCTGCAATCAAGGGCACATTAAGAATTGCAGAGGGCAGGATTATTTTTCCAGCCAGACATCACATGGATAGAGAACCTAGCCGGAAACGATATGAAAATTCTTTTAAAAGAATTTAAAGCAAAAATAGTCTCACTATTGATCTTTGTAGCATGTGGGAAAGCTACAGTGCTCATCTTAATCTTTTTTTAATCTAAGGTATAATTCAAAATACTGAATAGATATGAAAAATATCATTTCCCATGCATACATTGAATAGGATCTATAGGATTTCGAGTGTACTAAGTTAGGAAAAATTTTCTTTGCCTGAAAGATATCTGAAAACACCAATTACCTAGTTATTTTTTGAGTAATTACTAATTTTATTAATAATACTGGCACATTTTTTACAATTGTTGACCGAACCTCCCGCTAATACAGAACACATAGCCTTAGATGATTTGGGGGAAGCACAGCAACTTGATCAACTGAATCCAGTGCTCTCCAAGCTGGGGTCTATTTTTACAGGGAGGCAAGTATTAGCTTTCTCCTTCAATATGGCACACAGGGGGAGGAAACAGTGAAGGCATCAGATTTGTTTGTATCCCAACTCCCCTCTTTACTACTATGTGACCTGGCAAGGTTTTTTTTGACCATCAGTTTCTACATGTAAAAAATGAGGAAATATGTACCTTACAGGATTATTGAGAGGATTCAATGACAGATGTATGGCTCCTGACTCAAAGTAATTATCTTTTTGGTGATGTTTCATGCATTTCATTCTTTTTTTTTTTTTTTTTTTTTTTTTTTTTTTTTTGAGACAGAGTCTTGCTCAGTCGCCCCAGGCTGGAGTGCAGTGGCGCGATCTCGGTTCACTGGAACCTCCACCTCCCGGGTTCAAGTGATTCTCCTGTCTCAGCCTCCTGAGTAGCTGGGATTACAGGCACCCGCCATCATGGCTGGCTAATTTTTGTATTTTGGTAGAGACGGGGTTTCATCATGTTGGCCAGGCTGGTCTTGAACTCCTGACCTCAGGTGATCTGCCCGCCCTGGCCTCCCAAAGTGCTGGGATTGCAGGTGTGAGCCACCACACCCAGCTGGCATTTATTTCTTTTTTAAGTAAATAACTGAAAACAGAGAGTGCTATACAACTTTGTGTCAGGCACTGGAACTTAGTGTATGGTTTTCTACTTTAAAACATTTTTTATTTTTATTTTTAGACCGAGTTTCTCTCTTTCTGCCACCCAGGCTGGTGTGCAGTGGCACAATTTGGCTCACTGCAGTCTTGACCTCCTGAGCTCAAGTGATCCTCCCACCACAGCCTCCAGAATAGCAGGGACTACAGGTGCACAACACCATACTCAGCTAATTTCTGTATTTTTTGTAGGGTCTCACTATGTTCGCCAGGCTGGTCTTGAACTCCTGGGCTCCAGCACTCTGCTCACCTCGGTTTCCCAAAGTGCTGGGATTACAAGCATGAGCCACTGCACCTGGCCATGGGTTTCTACTTCTAATGTGCCCCATTGCTGCAGAGTCCATCCTTGCTTTCTCATGTACAGAAGAGACTCACTTAGCTATTGGGTTGGACCGTATAAAATTCCTGATATTCAACATTTTTGACCTATAAAAATGACATAAGATTTCATATAATTCAACCTAATAAATTCTATTTAAACCATAAAGTCCAACTCAGTTCCTAACATCCAATGTGAGACTGAAGATGAATAGTTTCCAGGATCCAATAACAGTTCTTCTTTTTTGTCACATTTCCTGTCCTATTTATTCTGACATTTCTTGCATACAATTTTGTACTGTTGGCAGTATTGTCCTATGAATGTGTCTTGCCTTTTCAACTACTTTGTACATTCCTTGAGGCAGCCGTTGTCTGTTCTCCATTGTGGTGCCAGGCATAGTGTTGCATATAATACTTGCTGGGTAAATTTTTTAAATGATGCTAATGATACTTAATTAATTCATAACTATTGACCTGACTGTTCTGAGGATTAAACATTTATATTGTGTTTTCTTTTAACATTTAACCTTTTCATCTATGTGTCTAACACCAAAGAAGGAAGGTTCTTTCATTTTGAGGAATCTTCTGTTGCTAATGTATGCAATGATAATGCTGTTCTTGGTCTACATAAAGGATGCTACTGATTAGTAATTCAGCATGACTCAGGTTATTGTTCCACTAAAGGTCCTGGAATTCCAGTAATCATTATACTCTCTCCTTAGGTTCCACTTGGATAAAGAACTAGAAGAGTTGGGCTGGGCATGGTGGCTCACGCCTGTAATCCCAGCACTTTGGGAGGTCGAGGCGGGCAGATCACTAGGTCAGGAGTTTGAGACCAGCCTGGCCAACATGGTGAAACCTGGGCTCTACTAAAAATACAAAAATTAGCTGGGCCTGGTGGCGTGCACCTGTAATTCCAGCTACTCGGGAGACTGAGGCAGGAGAATCACTTGAACTCAGGAGGCAGAGGCTGCAGTGAGCTGAGATTGTGCCACTGCATTCCAGCCTGGGCAACAGAGCGAGACTCAATCTCAAAAAAAAAAAAAAAAAAGAAAAAGAAAAACGAAGAACTAGAAGAGTTAGGAGGTTAGCCAAGGTGAGTAGAACAAAGTTAAATTAACCAGTCCGTGTGGGGACAGGTCCTTTGTTGTTGGTATGATGTATATTGTACATTGAATCAACCCCAACCTCCAAACACAAGCACCAAACACAGCTTATTTGGGAAACAAAAATAATATTTTCCTTTGGAATTCTAATCACATATCTTCAGTCAGAAATAAGGGAGGAGGAATCAGGGTTAGTGTATGTCACAAAGGGCTGGAGCGGGAAGAAGGACTATGTTACATAGGGTTACGTTCGGTAAAACTAAGGACACATGTTGAAATCAAGAGCCTCATAAGAGCTTCAAAGTCAAAGGAAACTGCCTAAGTGCGTCACCAAAATAAGGAGCAAGACTCAAGCCAGGGCATTGTTGAAGCTTGAGGTGGCCAATTAATCACACGTCTTTCGACTCTGGGTTTATTTTATTAATAGATATGAATTTAAAATGTGCCTTGTGCCTAAGGCCTAAGTAGATTCCTGCTTTTTCTCCCAGGGAATCGACTGATTTAGCCTGTGATAGGCAGAGTAGTTGGGCATCTGCAGGGCAACCCGTGAACATCATGGAGGGGAGAAGGCCTGCAGATGACAGAACAAAAGCCACAGAGGATAGGCTGCCTGCTTCGAACAGCTCTTCTCCGAGGCTGGGCCATGAGTGATGCCACTTCTCTTCCTATGTGGAGAACCCAGTGAGAAGTATAGAGAAGGGAAGATGTTTCTCCTTAAAATTCAGCCAATGTCACAACTTCTAGTTTCAAGCCTGGGAAAAATTCAGGGCTAGGGAGGGAAGCCCCCTGCCCTCTCCTCCCAACCTGGTGAGAAGGAACTTGAAGGTTTGAGGAAGAAGGTTGAATGTAAAACTGGCAAACAGTCTGGACAAATGCCAGAGAGGAGTGCTTGGCTGAAGTCAGCACTTAAGGGCTTCCTGAGGAATGAGTGTGGACTGACTGGCCTCAGAATAAAGGACTGAGACAAAGCAGATGCCAGAAGTCTATTGAATTTTCACTTTGTTGTTTCAGCATCCTGTTATGCTTAATGTCTTCAGTCTTCTGCTTCTGGCTATGATGAGGTTACTGATACAAGGCTAGCCTCATGCCGTCAACAACCATGAAACTGAACAAGATACATATGGCAACGCTTTCCAGACTGTGGAAAACAGGCAGCGGAAGAAAGATCCCTGAAAGAAGGAAAACTCACAAGGTAAGACCCATAACTGACCTGAATGTACCTGGGAAACATTTCCCAGCCACAGCACTGGGGGCTAGAACTCACATGGTGATGCTCTGCTTGAAGAGATTGAGGTTAGAGTTCAGGACAGCAGAAGCAGTTGGGACAGGTGGGTACTGAAGAGGAAGAAGCTATGTACAGCTACAGAAGTTGGTACGGTGGTTCCGCACCAGGCCTGATTGAGGACTAAGCTGGATATGGGCTGGGTGACACTACTCAAGGCTTATCAGAGAGCTGAGGCTTGAGGTTGTAGGATTGAGGGACTAGAGATACTGGTGCTGGGGACTTGGAGTTCCAGCCCAGCCATAGGAGAGAAATCCAGTTAACATTTCACTAATACTTATTTATTTGTTTATTTATTTATTTATTTTTATGTTTGAAACAGAGTCTCACTCACTCTGTTGCCCAGGCTGGAGTGCAGTGGTGTGATCTTGTCTCACTGCAAGCTCTGCCTCCCGGGTTCGAGTGATTCTTGTGCCTTAGCCTCCCAAGTGGCTGGGACTACAGGTGTGCACCACCATGCTGGCTAATTTTTTTTTGTATTTTTAGTAGAGATGGGATTTCATCATGTTGTTCAGGCTGGTCTTGAACTCCTGGTCTCAGGTGATCTGCCTACCTCGGCCTCCCAAAGTGCTGGGATTACAGGTGTGAACTACCACACCCAGCCATTTCACTAATATTTATTACAATCCAGCTAAGACCTCAGAAAGGCCTCTAAGAACCCATTCTAGAGTACAGCCTAGAGTACACCTGGCATAATAAAGTCAGTCTTTGACCAAGCCCTGATAAGATCAGGAAGATAGCACTGGAAGTTGAATTCTTCCAAGTTAGAAGGACTTGGAAAAAACATCTTTCACTTCCCACAGATCCTTTGCAACTGAGCATACATCAGCTCATCAAGCCCATCATACATCAGATCATCAAGTAATTGAGTTGCCTTAGAAGATGCATCAATTTTTCAAAGGAAGTTAACAGAATCCACAGTCTGTATAATGGTTTATCTGCACTATCTAGTCTAAAAAAAGTTACTAATACAGTTTTAAAGACAGGACCATGTCATTCAAAATCAAGAGCCAATTTGGAAATGACCCATATTTTGAATTCAGCAGGCAATGGTTTTAAATGGACTATTATATATAAGTTCAAAGAATGAAAAGAAAACAGATAAGATATATTAGCAAGGAATTTTAAATTATCATAAAGAACCAAACAGAAATTCTAGAACTGGAAGCTAAATCAGTGCAATGTAAAATTCACTAGATGTTGTTAACAGCAGATTGGGGGTGGCAGTAGAATATTTAAAGACTTCAGAATGAACGTTCAGCCAAATCACTTTTGGGGTCTAAATTTTCTCAGTGACCTATGCTGAAAAATTTGGAATCATTTAGGAGATTATTTGCTCTTTTATTGGTTATGCTCACTAAATCAGTAGGACCTATTGATCTTCTCTTCCAAATATTTTTCATATAGTGTTTTTGTCTCCATTTCCATTTCTACTTCTCTAGTTCAAGGTGCTCCCCTTTTGTGCTTAGATGACTGCTGCAGACTAGCATTTCAATCTTGAATCCTTTCAATTCATTTTTGGATTTAGCTAATCCTGGACAGTGCTGTAATTATTTATTCGTTCAACAAATGTTTATAAATCACCCACTCTGTTTATGATTAATGTCTCTATTATGTTCTGAAATATTTAATAGCTCCATTTTTCCTTAAATACAAAGCTAAATTCTTCTGTTTGGATATCTGTATCAATTTCCTTGACTCTCCAGCAATTATTCCAGTCGTATGTTCATTTGTCATAGACACTGCAGTAGACTTTTGGCCATCCAACAGTGGAACTCTCTTCTTATCTATGGGGAATCTCCAGCCTTCTGAAGCACAGCTACCCTCCCGCTGTAGAGGCTGCAGATACCAGATAGTCACTTTTCCTGCCTCCCTTGCAGTGCCATCATGTGTCATAGCACATGATCTAGACTCTCCTTCGGACATACTTCTAGACTCTCCTAAGACAGAGATAGAAAATGAAAGGATGCCACAAAATGCAAAGCAAACTTGAGGTGATAGTGGCAATACCCACCCACTTCCCAGAGGCATCAGTGACAGTACTTTGGGGTCAACAATGCAAACTCATGTGTCTATACATCGATAGCTACAGTAGACCCTTCACTAGACCTGTTTTGCATTACGATTTTGGTCATTGACTCTGGCTGCTTAGCCTCTAAACCTGGCCCTATGTTTCTCCTGAAGATTTTGTAAACTATCCAAGTCCTTAAATTAGCCAGAGCTTTCTGTTGTACACAGCTAAGGATCCTGACTGAACACATACATACATTCCCTACCCTAGACAGGCCAATCAATCTTCTTGTCCCAAGAGCATGCCAGGCTCATCCTGGAATATCTGCTTGGCCAGGGTCATGTTAATCATTCAAAATTCTTCCTTTTTCCTGTGTCTCTATTCAAATCTTGCATACCTTCAAGCTCTGTTGCTTCAGAGAGACTTTTGTGACTTTTCTGGACCTTAACTGTCATTCTGTCATCTATACTTTAAACCTTAACATTAAGTAATATATAAGCCAGGCATGGTGGCATATGTCTGTAGTCCCAGCTACTGAGGAGGCTGAGGCAAGAGCATCACTTGAGCCCAGGAATCTGAGACCAGCCTGGGCAACATAGAGAGACCACGTCTCTATAAAGAAGAAGATGAAAAAAGCCAGGCATGATGTTGTATACCTACAGTCCCAGCTACTCAGGAGGATGAGGTGGGAGGATTGTTTGAGCTCAGGAGTTCAAGGCTGCTGTGAGCTATGATTGCACCATTGCACTCCAGCCTGGGTGACAGAGTGAGCCCCCCTCTCTAAAAAAGGAAAGAAAATAAAAGAAAAGCAAAACTCTAAAACAGTGGGTAATACAGTCTTCTGCATTCACTAATTTCCCTCTGTCTTGAATGGGTTGACTGGAGTGATTGCTGAGCCGGCCCTAGGTGCTTGTGTCCCTCACCATGCTTAGCACTGTGTTCAGAACATTGTAATTGTTCATGTATACTAAAAGAGGATACGTGTTTACGAAAGACTTTGCTTTTATTTAGTATTTCATGAGTAGAGGTAAAATCGTGATAATGTTAAAGCATGTCAGCCTTTGGAAAGGAAGCCGGCGCTATTAACTGAAACCATCTGACATAAGTTCTTTCCCTTTTTTCTCTCCTCATCTGAATATTTCCTTAAGGCTAATGAATCCTTCTCTTCATTATTCCTTTCTAAAGGTTAACCTTTGGCGCTCTTTCAAATATTTTGAAATCTTGCTCTATTAATCTTTTTCTCTCCCGTAATCTTTCTCTCTTGTTACTACTTCCCTGTATTAAGGCGGTAACAACATCTCTCACAATCGGTTTCTCTCTTCTCTTTTTAAAAATTTTCTTTTGGAGAGACATGGTCTCTCTATGTTGCCCAGGCTGGTGTCAAACTCCTGGCCTCAAGTGATCCTCCTGCCTCATCCTCCCGATGTGCTGGGATTACAGGTGTGAGCCATCACACCTGGTCTATTTCTGTCTTCTGTTACCTTCAAAGTTGCTGAATTCTTTTCATCTGTTTAAGACTGGATTAATAACACAGTGATCTTGCTGAATACATAACCTTTTCCCCCATCCTATCACTTCAAACCTTGCAAGACAGACTTTTTCCTCATCTCTTTGGTGAAGCTGCTGTCCTGATGTTTATCAAAAATTCTCCTCTATTAGTCAACATGGGCTTGATTTTAGCCAGAATCTCAACCGCTGAAAATCTCAAAGGTGTGCTTCTCATGCATATTGTATATACGAGTTGTATATTTGACTACTGCAACATTGCAGGTGGGCTGGGGGCTCATCTTCGCTCTGAGACCCAGGCTGATGAAGCAGCCCACATTTGGAACATGGCAGGTTGCCTTGGCAAAGGAAAAGGGAATTCTGCCAAGTTTTGCACCGGAAAAGCATATTTTCTGGCCTGGAAATGTGACAGGTAATTTGTGCTCAAACTCATTGGCCAGGACCAGTCACACAGCCCCATCTGGCCAATGGGGCCAGTTGAGGTAGTATAAACCTACCACATGCCCAGAGGAAAAATAACAAAAATACATTTGTTGAAATACCAAGTCTCCTTATGATCAAATCAGATAGATTTTTGTCTCCTTTCATTCTTCATTATTCTTTTGCAATGTTTGATATTATTGACTTATTTCTTTTTACAACTAATAGCACGCTGTATGAATCCAGCTGAGTGTTTTCCCAATACTTCAAACTCAGCATATACACACACAAATTCAGCAGCATCATCTGCCTTCCGACCTCTTCCTGGTTAATTCTAAGTCTTTCATTCTATTCCCTATTTCTGTTTATGGTGCTACCATTTTCCCTGTCACTACATTTTGAAACTTCATGTATTTTTTATTTCCCTTCCTTCAATAGTTTCTTCCATCTGGTCAGTTTCCAAGTCCTATCTATTTCCATTTCCCCAGTATTTCCTGAATCTGTTTCTATTCTCCTTGACCCTGGAATACAGGATACCAAGCAAGTGTCATTTTGGCTGCTTTTATCCAGACCCCCCTGTCTTCACTGTGTCCTACATCCCCTGGCCAGCTTAGCCCCTCAGTGTTCTGACAAGGTTATTTGCTGTATTAAAATTATTTTGTTTCTTACAAGATAAAACTTATTATTTAGTATTCAAAGTCTTCTAGTATCTGATTATAACCTATTTTTTAAGAATTTTCTCTCAATTTTTCCCATAAATTTCAGACCACATTTCACTTTTTTCATAAGGTCATCTTGATTATATTAGCTAAACATGAACTTTCTGTCCTTTGTAAGACTCTGATGCTTTTTAGATTTCATGACGCTTACCATACTTCATATTATGTCTTCTAATTACTTCTTGCTTATATTGTAGTTTCCTTTTTACACATCTCAACCTTAATATTAGGCTTTATTTCTTTGTGGGGAAGGACGTCTCCTGAAATTGGATGTCAGGTTGTAAGCTGCTCTACCCATCTTAATTTTCTTTATACCTGTCAGTTGCCTAGGACATTACTGTGCACACTGGTAGATGTGGAATGTTTATTGATGAATGAATCACTTACAAGTTTTTTTCTTTTCTCTAAGCAATGGTGGTGACTTTCCCTGAACTTCCCACACTTGTTCTCTTAATATTCCCTTGAGCTCACTGGTGTGGTTTTTCACATGGCCGGCTGGGTTTTAGAGTTTAGTCTGCATCTGTGGAATGGTGGTTTTGTCTAAATGAAGTTAATTGGCTCATGCAGAGATCGAATCCACAACCTTGGCCTCATTAGCGCCTTACTCTAATCAGTTGAGCTTTCTGGTCTGATGCTATGAAATATCCACAAAAGACATAAATATAGATATGATTTTACCAGCCTCCTGCTTTTCCCTGTGTACTATGGCGGATGTGAAAATTAGCTGCCTATTGAGCTTGGACAACTGGTTTAAATTGAATAGTGGAATTAAGAAATATAATTTTGAATGAATGAATGAATTTAATTGGGTCAGTATAGGCTAATTAAAAGCAAGGGAGCAGATTGGGCCTTTGAAATACTAAGGAAGACAATTTCATGTGATGTTTTGCACCTTGCTGACTTCTGAAAAAATGTCAGACAACTACCCAGTGGGGCTTCCAAACTTTTGAAGAAACATGCCTATATGCCAAAAAGTGGTCCAGCACAGCAAGAAGTTTCTCAAAAGCCCTAGCTTGCCAGCTGTTTGTTGGAGCAAACTTGAAAGCAGGTGCAGGTTGGTAATCTTGGGTCGGGGCCAATCTTGAGACATAACCATGGAGAGCAGCTTTGATGGGGTTCTTTGTGATGCTCACATGGTGGCTGTGCTTTAAAGTTGAGTGCTTGCTATATCAAAAGTACCTTAGGAAAATAAAACATTAAAGAACAAAGTTGACTGCTCATGCTCTGGGGTAGGAATGGTACCCGATGGGCAGAGCTAGGGCCGATTTGTCTACAAGCTATGCTTCATCTACTCACGGCAGACAGCCCGGGACAGTTGAAGGGCCAGATCTCAATTTAATGCCAAAATTAGGGGTAGGAGCCCACATAAGGAATCAGGCATCTGGGGTCTGATGAAATGGATTTTTAAAAGCCATACTATTATTTACGTGTCTGCTACATGTTTAAAACTGTGTTTACATTGTAGCTTCCTGAAAACAGTTTATTAACTAATATTCTAAATTGGAATTTTCAGTATTTAGCATGGGCACAGTAGTTTATCTGTGTGCCACCTTGTTACGGATTTAGGGTGGAATTAAACACATCTAAATTTGATGCTGCATTAATTTTGCTTTAAGACAATAATTGCCAATTTCCCCCTCATGTACTTGAAATATTGAAAATTGATGTGTTTTAAGTAGTTTTATTCCGAATCTGGAGCTCTGAGGGCAGCACTGCTATCTCTGAAGTATCAGCTTATGTATTTGAGGACCCTTTTAACAAGTCTAAGAGGTTTGTGATGGAAAAATATTCATTAAGCCCAGGCCCTGGGGGAAAAGGTCAGTCCATGTTATTCAGAGAAAACATTTAAAAGGGATCATGCAATCTTAATGAAATAAAAGGAATTGTCAGAAAGTACTTTTAAACAGAAGGATAAAGTTTTGGTGAAAATGTTGAAATACAGCAAGGAAGATGAATGTCTTTCCTTGTTTCTTACAATGAGTAGATTACGTAACTAAGGAACAGTTTGATAACCACACTCCCTCAAATGTAATTTCTTTTAATTAGTTTATTTTTTCTGATTATAAAAGCAACCAATGTACACTGTAGGAAAATCAGACGTCCTAATATAATTTCAAATAAAATGCTGATACATTTGAAACGAAAATGGAATAAGACCAAAGTTAATGGATTTTACTGTATCCTTTATACTAAATGCATCAAAAGATTCTTACGAAGAAAGCTTATGCTTCAAACGGAAAGAAGCAAAATCTGACCACACCAGACCTTACTTCCAGAACTCTCTATTGATTCAGTTTAGAAGTGGAGAATAACAATCACAGGTAGTTGGACCTGAGAACTAATTTATGGACATTGGCTTTCTGTCTTCATGTGATTCTCATAAGAATTTCTTTCTATTTCGACTGCTCCAGACTGTTCTTTCTGGGCGGAAGACGGGCAGAGCTCTGCATTCACAACCATTTCCCCTGTTAAGAGACTGCAGAGTCATCCACTTCGTGTGCACTTGAATGTTCTCCTTCAAAAGAACCAGGCAGTCACTGCTTTTAAAGTGGGCCCGATGTTCTATAGCCACAAAGGAGTTTCTTCTGAGCTGTGCTATTTGATGGACCAATTTTATTTTTAAATCTACCCAGTGGATTAGATGCTGGAAAGAAGAAGCAAAGCATTTTCTATCCAAAAGAATCTTGCAGCAATTAAACACATCTCTAAACCAATAGTCTACATAGAATTAGGATAGCATGAATAAAATCTATTTTCATTGAACTATAAATAGTAGGAAGTCTTATAAAGGACCAGAGGTCAGGCTAAGGATTTTTTTAAAATGCTATGTTTTTAGAACTGGTAGATATTTTGTTGAAAGCTTTCTTTCTAACACTTAATCTAATTATAAGTTAATTGAGACTAAAACGACTTTCAGTCTTAAAGGGGTTTAGATTAAACCCCCCCTTTTTTTTTTTTGCCTGAACAGTATTTTTCACTGAAAATAGGGATGTCTTTGTCTTTAGTTTTCTTAGAACTCATTTCTAAATTGGAGTGAGACACTACTAATATACTTGTATTTTCAATGAGATGTTATAGCTCAGTGTCAGAAGAGTAAGATAAAATAAGAATAATATTGTTCTGTGGGGAACAAGTGCAAATGAACCAGTTTATTAGCTAATCAGTGTTGCTTAAGAGAATGTCAGGAGTGGATTGTTCCTGTGACTTTAATGGTAATTCATCTTTGAGACACTTTCAAGTAGTGAAACTATGACTTCTTTGTTTTGAGATAAAAATAAAACAAAAATAGGCAGATTCCATGTAGTATGTATTTGCTTTATCTAGTTAATGAAAGGAACTATTGAATGTTTTCTCTTTACCTTGAGGTAGCTTTGGTAAGTATTTAGAAGTTCAGAATGAAATTCTGTCATGACAAAGTAGGAATGATTTATATGATGAAAATGTTTGTTCTAGAGTAATTCTTTTAGCAAGACTTCTACACAATCAGAAACTCTTAAACTACAGCTCACGTCCAGCTGTAGTCTAATTGTCATTCAAACTATTCTAGAGTAGAGTTGGCGCTTTGTATTTGTGGGGTTTGTATCTGTGGATTCAACCAACCTTGGATTGAAAATATTTGGGAAAAAAAAAAGGATGGTTATGTCTCTGCTGAACATGTATAGATGTTTTTCTTGTCATTATCCCCTAAACAATGCAGTATAACAACTATTTACAAAGCATTTACATTGCATGAGAAATTACAAATAATCTAGAAATAATGTATATAGGGCTATATGCATAGGTTATCTGCAAATACTACATCATTTTATATATGGGACTTGAACATCCATAGATTTTGGAATCCTGCGGGGTCCTGAACTAATTCCTCACGTATCTTGACAGATGACTGTGTAACTTAAGGGGCTAAGTCAGGCTTGGTTGATGATTTACACTTCTTTCAAATAAATGTCAGGCAAATATTGACTTCACTTGGGAATCAAGATTGGTCAGATTCCCAGCATATAGCCGGATTGTAATCAATTTCCAGCTCTTTGTATTAAGGAAGAAACTTTGCTGTTTTTGTTTACCTAAGTAGCTGGCTTCCTGTTTATAGAAGGCCAATTTTAAAAATCATAGCTTGGGCCGGGCGCGGTGGCTCACGCCTGTAATCCCAGCAATTTGGGAGGCCGAGGCAGGCGGATCACGAGGTCAGGAGATCGAGACCATCCTGGCTAACACGGTGAAACCCCGTCTCTACTAAAAATACAAAAAAATTAGCCGGGTATGGTGGCGGGCGCCTGTAGTCTCAGCTACTCGGGAGGCTGAGGCAGGAGAATGGCGTGAACCTGGAAGGCGGAGCTTGCAGTGAGCCAAGGTGGCGCCACTGCACTCCAGTCTGGGCGACAGAGTGAGACTCCGCCTCAAAAAAAAAAAAAAAAAAAAAAAAAATTCACAGCTTGTGTCTGGCTGGAATTTATTTGGATGAAAAACAATGTGTGTACATGATGAATAATCTGAAATGGCACAAACAAGATCACTGGAGTCTGATGATTAGCTCCCCAATTGGTTTTTACAAATGCAGTAATAGAGAGCAACTTTAGACTGATAAACATAAATAGGTATACAAAACATCAAAGGCAAAAACAAATAAGCATCTGTAAAGCAGATAGCAAGCAGGTCTGTGTGTAATAAGACACAGAGCAATGGTTTACAGCATAATTATCAGACAGTCACATTTTAAAGGTTTCTAGTGAGAAATATCTCACTTTAAAATAGTTCATAACGTTTGACTGAAATGTATAGGAATTTCAGAAAAGGTAATACTATGCAATTAGCATAATCTACCCTGGTGGTAAACTCTTCAGTGGCCCAGCAAAGTGTACTCTACAGGATGAAGTCCACTCTGGTTTTCATAACCAAAAGGGTTCTGCCTGATCTAGCCTCAGGCTTACCATTTTGGTTTTGGTTTTTTTGCTTCTAAAGAACTTCCCTTAAACTCGTTTTTTTTGTTGTTGTTGTTTTTTTTTTTGTTTGTTTTTTTTTTTTTTGGTCCAGAGAAAATCCTACACTTTCCTTAAGAGATTTCACAAATCTACTCCTCTGGGAATTGTCCCCTTGTCTTTTTGCAACTATTAATCACAAAATTCAGTCATTGCATTGATTACTAAATTTTCTAGGACCCGGCACAGTGGCTCACCCCTGTAATCCCAACAAGTTAGGAGGCTGAGGTGAGGCAGGAGGGTTACAAAGAAAGTTAAAAATCAGTGGGGTCTGGTAGCTTGCACCTGTGGTCTTAGCTACTTAGGAGGCTGATGGGGGAGGTTCGCTTGAGCCCAGGAGTTCCAGGTTATAGTGAGCTATGATTGTGCCAATGCACCCCAGCCTGGGAGACAGAGTAAGACCTTGTATCTAAAAGAAATAAAAGAAATAATAACAATAAAAAAGGTGGGGTTTTTAGATGGTGATTAGGCATGAGGGCTCTGCTCTTATGGAAAGAACTAATGCACTTAAAAAAGGACTGGAGGCAACCAAGTAGGTCCTTTTGCCCTTCTATCCCTTTCATCATGTGAGAGCACAGTGTTTGTCACCTCTGGAGGACGCAGCAACAAGATACCCTCTCAGAAGCAGAGCGCAAGCCTTCAGACCTGAATCAAATCTGCCAGCACTTCGATCTTAGACTTTCCAGCCTCCAGAACTGTGAGAAATACGTTTCCATTATTTATAAATTATCCAGTCTATAGTATTTTGTTACAGGAGCAGGAACAGATTTAGACAAAATGACAATAAACACTTCTGAACAACTGTTGTTAGATATGTAGACCAGCATCTTAAAGTTTCTTTTAGAGTGGTGTATTAGAAACCTGATTGATTCAGCCCTTTTTTTTTTTTTTAGTACTCTCACCAGAATTTAATGAAAACTTGACTAGAAGGGTGAATAACTGCAAGGTTATGTTTATTTTTCACTAAGAACTGAGTAACTTTGTGATCTCATTTTTTCCCTTCCATTTCTTTTGGAACACATAGGCCTATTTCCATAAATTTTCCTCTCCATTTTAATGTTAAACAATTTTTCCAATATTGTAAAATTCTTTGTAAATCCTCAATAGGAAACTCTGTTGTTTACACTGTTCCTATTTTGCCATTAAAGGCTCGTGCACAAAAAGATATCTGGATTACTGCTTTCATATTTATTCAGTAGTTCAAGAGGGAGGTATATATCCATATCACTCTTACCTGTTTTTGCTATTTAGCCATAAACTTTCACAGCACTAAAAAACAAAACATTGATTTTCCCCCTCTGTTTTTGGGAGGGGGTTGGAGACTGAAGGAGGAGAGGGAGCAAGTGGCCTTCTGAAGCAAGTTCAATCAATGAAGACTTTCAGGAAGCAGGTTTTTCCTATATGCTTTTAAACCTTCTCATGTAATATTCAAATCCCTTTTAGAGGGAGGGGAATACATGATTTGAAATTCTGTTAAAACTGCGTGGAAAGCTAGATGAGGGGGCCAAAGACAAAAAGCGTATACTTCTATTCTTTCATTTATGGCCTTTAATGTTGTGAAAAAAATGACAATTATAATACACTATATTTACAGCGCCAGTTCTTTGCAAAGCACTTTGACTTATCTGATCTTCAGAAGAAAGTTAGGAAAATTCATGTGATATATTTTCTTAGTCTAAGAAAGTTTTCTGGTTGTCTTTTCTCAAACAGAAATGAAACTAAGATTGCTAAGGTTCTTTCCAGTTGAAAGATGTAGAAATCTACAAAATTAGGATTGAGGTGAGGTTCATATTGAGTTGTTCATCAAGGCAATTCTCATTTTAAAAATATTTATTTGATTACTTAAATTTTTTTTGTGTGTGTGGATATGAGGTCTCTCTATGTTGTCCAGGCTGGACTTATACTCCTGAGCTCAAGTGATCCTCCTGCCCCAGCCTCCCAGGTAGCTGGGATTACAGGTATATGCCATTGTGCCTGGCAACAGCGAATGGGCTCTCCCTAGATACCAAATCTGCTGAAATCTTGATCTTGGACGTCACAGCTTCCAGAACTATAAGAAATACATTTCTGTTACTAATAAATTACCCAATATGTGGTATTTTGTTATAGGAGCAGAAATATTTTGTGTCTGGTGTGAGGTACGACTCCAATGTATGTAGTACGTATAATGTATGTACTAGTTTACCTATCCACTAACAGCGTACAAGGGTTCTCTTTTGTCCACATCCTCTCCAACACTTGCTATCTTTTGTGCTTTTGATAATAGCCATTCTAATAGATGTGAGGTGAGATCAGATATATGGTTGGTTTCTGGTGAGGGCCTCATGCTGTGTCACAACATGGCAGAAGACATCACAGGGCAAGAGGGCTGAGTATGCTAGATCAGGTCTGTCTTTCTAAAGAGAAGGCCACTAATGCCACTAATATAAAGCCAGTGATGCTCTACCCTTGTGACCTAATTCCTCTTAATTATGTTGCAAAGGTCCCACCTCTTAAATACCACAGTCAGATTTCCCACCCTTTTAATACTGCTACAACGGAGATTAAGTTTCAACATGAGTGTCAGAGGGGACAAACATCAAACCATAGCATATGTATGCATTGCAGAATGGCTAAATCAAGTTCATTAATATATAAATTACTTCACATACTTATCACTTTCTTTGTGGTGAGAACACTCAAAATACTCTCAGCAATTTGCCAGTACACAATGTGTTGTTGTTAACCTGTAGTCACCATGTATGATAGATCTCTTGAATTTATTCCTCCCGTCTAACCAAAATTTTGTATCTTTGGACAAGCCTCCTTTCCACAGCCTCTGACGACCCCCATTCTAATTCTCTGCTGCTATGAGTTACACTTTTTAGATTACACATATAACTGAGGTCATGCGGTATTTACCTTTCTGTGCCTGGCTTGTTTCACTTAACATAATGTCCTCCAGGTTTATCCATGATGTTGCAAATGACAAAATTGCCTTTTTTAAAAAGTCTGAATATTATTCCCTTGTGTGTGTATACCAAATATCTTTATCCATTTATCTGTTGATGGATACTTAGATTGAATCCACATCTTGGCTTTTGTGAATAACACTGCAATGAACATGGGAGTGCAGATGTTGCTTTGAGATATTGATTTCATTTCCTTTGGAAATATACCCAGTAGAAGGATTGCTGGATCATATGGCAGTTTTATTTTTAATTTTTCGAGGAACCTCAATACCGTTTTCCACAATGTATGTACTAATTTACATATCCACTAACAGTGTACAAGGGTTTCGTTTTCTCCACATCCTCTCCAACACTTGCTATCTTTTGTATTTTTGATAATGGCCATTCTAATAGATATGAGGTGATATCTCATTGTAGTTTTAATTTGTGTTTTCTCTTTTTATTAGTGATGTTGAGAGCATTCTTCATATACCTGTTGGCTATTTGTACCTCATCTTTTGAGAAATGTTTATTCAGGTCCTTTGCTCATTTTAAAATCTTCTTGTCTGTTATTGAGCTGTTTGAGTTTCTTACATATTTTAGAATTAACGCTTTACCAGATGTACAGTTTGTGAGTTAATTTTTGTGTCTGGTGTGAGGTAGGGCTCCAACTTCATTGTTTTTCATATGGCTATCTAGTTTTCCCAGCACTATTTGTTAAAAGGACTATTTTCCTACTGAAATGTCTTGGCAGCTTATTGAAATCAACTGACCATAATGTCACGGTATATTTCTGGACTCTCAATTCTGTTTAATTTGTCTATATGGCTATCCTTATGCCAGTAGACCATTGATAATTTGCCATCTTAAACACTTGTTAGCATATTTGTTTCATATTCAGTTTGGAGTCTAACAATTTTGTATCCTTCTGTGAGATGAATTTTTGAAAATGCTATTCTAAGTAAATTGGATTATGAAAGAAAAAATTTTTAATACAATAATTTGTGGTTATTTTCATACCCCAATTGCTCCAACATGTTAAAAATATAAGGGAATGTCCTTAGGGAAGGAGCATCAAGTCTAAAGTAAACATGTCAAAATATTATTTTTTCTCATAAGAGTTTTAAAAACTATGGTATTATTTGCAGCTAATAAAAACATATAGGTCACTTGTTTAAATGTATGTGTTCCCTGGAAACAATAAATATTTTTTTAGACTGGTTTTGTCAGTATTCAAAGAATTTAAAATTCTAAAAAGTAATGATTTACGTTCAAGGACTATTTCATACTCAAGGAGCTGAAGCAGATATTTTGTAGGGAAATTTGTAGAATACTATGTTAGAGTAGGTAGTTAGGCAGATGTGAGCAGGGCAGCAGAGGCTGCCCCCCCCAACCCCGTCAGGTGATGGTCAGGCAGTTGTTAAACTAAATCTCTAAAATAATAATTGGTCACAGTCATCACCAGGGAAAGGCAGTCTCCCTATAGATAGAAAACACCTGAAGCTGGTAATCAGCACTTCCCAATAGGATCTCAGGATTTGGGTGAGTGGGCTCAGGCATGCACACTAAGAGGCAAAATGGAGGAAGGTATATGACCTTCCTCTGGGAACACTTGACTAGTAAGGGAAAATGTCCCAAAGGAGCATGTGCACAACTTTAGTAAATACACTGTGCATGCAGCCCCTCCTAAGTGCCGGCAGGCCACCACACATGTGACCATCCTACCCCAAGGGAAGAATCAGGGGAGAAAAAAACACCAACCCGAGAATCATGCCAATGTAAAAAAACCCAAGTCAAGGATCAGATGGGACACATCAAGTCACCTGCCTGGCCCTCTTCCAAGTATACTTTACCTCCTTTCATTCCTGCACTAAAACTTTTTAATAAACTCTCACTCCTCTCTAAAACTTGCTTTGGTCTCTTACACTGCCTATGCCCCTTGGCTGAATTCTTTCCTCTGTGGAGGCAAGGATCAAGTTATTGCAGGCCCATACAAATTCGCCACTGCTAACTTCTCTGGTGGGAATTACACTCCTGTTTTACTTCATTTATTCTTTAGCTACATATTAAGGACCTAGTACTTACTAAGCACTGATTACCAAGGCCCAGTTTTTGACGTTGTGGTCTTAATGATTAGCATGGAGAGATTGATATACATTGGAATGGTTTATTTTTAAATGCTCTGCTATTAGTATATGTTTTATATTATGAGGAAAAATTTGAAAGACTTTAAAATGGGCAAAATTGTGTGTTTACTTGCTAAAAAAAGTGTTCTCGTTGGCATACTCAATTTATTTAGAATTTGACATTTTGTTTTGTAGAGCTTTGGAATTTTTTTTATCTGTCCATCCATCCTTCTGTCCATCCGTTCATGCATCCATGCTTTCATCCATGCATGCATGCATGTATCCATCCATCCATCCATCCATCCATCCATCCATCCATCCATCCATCCATCCATATATCCATCTATCCATTCATCCATCCATGCATCCATCTATCCATCCATCCATCTGTTCATCCATCCATGCATCCATCCATCCATCCCTCCATCCAAATTGAGCACTTTGCGCCTAATGACATAAACAGTGAGCAAAACTGATAAAAACCCTGTTCCTGTGGAGCTCACATTCTGGTGGATAAGGCCTTAAAGAACAAAGCAAAACAAAATAAATATGTGAAATATATAGAACATTACATAATAATGTGTGTTAAGAAGAAAAACCCCACAAGGAATAAGGTTAGTGGCAGGGTTCAGAACACACTACCCCACAATATGGCGCTTTGGCACATTGAATATCTTGAGCTGAAGAAATGTGGGAAAGACTCTCTTACTTTGCCTTCTCTTCTGAAGTGTGTCTTAAGACCCTCCTGTGAGAGTGCCTTCCCTGGACCTGAAGGAAAGGAGAATCCTTATCTCTGAAGAAGGAGGAATGCTGAAAGGAATATGAATGAACAGATCTTGCTAAATTTCCTACAGCTCACTATCCTGAAAGTCATACCCTTCTGTCCTATCATGTTTTTCCACAATGTTCCACTCTTCATCAAACCTGGTATAAAAATACTTAGGCTTAACCATATAGTAGGGTCTTCGTTTCCTTGTGAAGGTTCCAGTGTCATGTAAAACTTATATTAAATAAATTTGTATGCTTTTCTCTTGTGAACCTGTCTTTTGTTAGTCTTATTTACAGATTCCCAGCCAGACAACCTAGGAAGGTAGGAGAAAAAGGTATTTTTTTTCCTTCCTTACATAAGGAAGTGTGTATGTGTGAGTATGCAAATGTGTGTTCAGGTGGACTGTGGTTGGTGAAATATTTTGATAAGGTGACTGGAGAAGGCCTCACCTAGCAAGTGACATTAACTGTCCAGTCAGTCTTGAGGTCTAGACCTCTTCTGGTCCTCCCTCTTCTGCTTGTCGTTTCTGTCCTTTTGGAGACAGGTGTTCTATGGACACTCATTTCACCAAATAAGGTGCTCAGAGTTCTTCAAACATGATTTTAAAATATTTTAGAGAGAATTTGCTATTTTCGAATTCTTTTTACATTTTGAAACATTGTTTTGACACCTTGGAAAAATTATTACTCAATTTTTAGTAAAACTGAGTGACTATAACTTGGACCTCAGCCTCAACTTTTTTTTTGTTTTTCTTTAAGCTTTAAAAAACCTGCCAATGTAGAAACCTCATAGCTTTCTGGGGGCAATTTGAATTCAGCTTAAAGCTGAATTTTACCTTGAAAAGGTAAACTGCTCTTTTGTTTTGGGAAAATCTCTTAACTAAGGCTTTTAGATATGCAATTGAAAGCTTCTTTCAAATGTTGTCCTTTGTTTTACACCTTTACAGTTGGAGAAGGCCTAAAGGTGGTGAGGTAGGTGGAAGCAGATGTTTCAGATGGAGATCATATTCTGTATAGTCATGAAATTGAGTAAATCCTTCATGTTTTCTTTAGA
>NW_012101543.1:2681479-2703967 GCF_000951045.1 Mandrillus leucophaeus | reverse complement strand
GGTCTCGATCTCCTGACCTCGTGATCCGCCCGTCTCGGCCTCCCAAAGTGCTGGGATTACAGGCTTGAGCCACTGTGCCCGGCCTAAAGTTTACTTTTCTAAACTGTTCTGTTGAAAGACCACAAATAATTGTGTTAAAAATCGAATATCATAGACTTTAGGAAAATGTACAATTATTGAATAATAATGGATTGTCCTTTTACAACTCTTAGGGCAAGACTAACTTCCAGCGGGTTGGAGATGGACTATCTCTTATAAATTTCTGTTGCAAGAGATCAGTTCTGGGGCAGAGAAATAAAAATTTTTGGAGGCAAATATTTAGTTTCTATTCTCTTTGAGTGAGGCAACAGTTCTGCTTATAGACAGGTACCTGAACCTCCTCTGTAGTGGAAAAGATAAGCAGGCCTCTGCACCTCGAGAAATTATGGAAATTGCCAGAAGTGTTTGAGCCAGAGCAATTCCATCTTGGATAGGGGCTGGGTAAAATAAGGCTGAGACCTACTGGGTTGTATTCCCAGGAGGTTAGGCATTCTTAGTCACAGGATGAGATAGGAGGTCAGCACAAGACACAGGTCACAAAGACCTTGCTGATAACACAAGCTGCAGTAAAGAAGCTGGCCAAAATCTACCAAAACCAAGATGGCAACAAAAGTGACCTCTGGTTGTCCCCACTGCTCATTGTACACTAATTATAATACCTTAACACGCTAAAAGACACTCCCACCAGTACCATGACAGTTTACATATGCCATGGCAACCTCAGGAAGTTACCCTATATAGTCTAAAAGTGGGAGGAACCCTCAGTTCTGGGAATTGCTCACCCGTTTCCCGGATAACTCATGAATAATCCACCCCTTGTTTAGCATATATTCAAGAAATAACTATTAATATAAGTATAATCAGTGAGCAGCTCAAGCCGCTGCTCTGCCTATGGAGTAACCGTTCTTTATTCTTTACTTTCTTAATAAACTTGCTTTCACTCTATAGATTTGCCTCCAATGTTTTCTTGTGTGAGATCCAAGAAGCCTCTCTTGGGGTCTAGATCCGGACCCCTTTCTGGTAACAAAACCAGGCAAGAGTTCTGAAATTGAATTTGTGTTTTAGAGTCTAAGAGTGACCACTTCAAATAGCAGTTGTTGGGAAAAAAAAAAAAAAAAAAACTTTCTCTACCTTTTTAGGTTCTATTCTTGGAGGCCTGTACATTAAACTGACAAAAGACAGATCAGCAAGAGAAAAGAGATTTTTATGCAGAAGTTCACAGAAAAATATGACTCAAGGTGGTGGTTAGAATTTGGGGCTCATATACCAACTTAAACAGAGATGGGGAAGGGCAAAGGGACACTTTTGGGAGAAAAGATGACTTTTTAGGTGAGGGAGTGTGGAAAAAGGGCATTTGTGAAAAGAAAAATGACTTTTTTGAAAGATGAATGGGTCTTAGAATAGATGGGAGATAGGATAGTTTTGTAACAATGTCTATTTGGGTGTGGTACCAACTTCTCAACTCCTTCTTAAGGAAAGATTAGAGTTGCTCTCAGAAAGGGTATTTATGGGCCGGGGCGCGGTGGCTAAAGCTTGTAATCCCAGCACTTTGGGAGGCCGAGATGGGCAGATCACGAGGTCAGGAGATCGAGACCATCCTGGCTAACACGGTGAAACCCCGTCTCTACTAAAAAATACAAAAAATCAGCCGGGCCTGGTGGCAGGCACCTGTAGTCCCAGTCACTTAGGAGGCTGAGGCAGGAGAATGGCATGAACCCGGGAGGTGGAGCTTGCAGTAAGCTGAGACCCAGCCACTGCACTCCAGCCCAGGCAACAGAGCAAGACTCCGTCTGAAAAAAAAAAGAAAACAAGGAAAGGGTATTTATGAAAATCGAGTTGTTTGGGGACCCTGCTTTTAGGCAGAGCAGGAATTTCAGTAACTTAAATGCCATCAGCTCAAAATAATTTTTTATGCCACAGTAGACCCCATTCACAGTTCAAGCTACTCTGTTTTGTTTGTCCCTTCGTTATCCTCATGTCTCTGTTAGAAATGCTGGTCTGCCTTTAAGCTGTGAAGAACTGAGGACAGAACTCCCCATGCTGAGGAAGTAGGAATGCAATTGTCATGCAGGCACAATAGGAACTAGGTGTGCACAGCAGAGGAGTTTTCTCATAAAGGAACTGGCATTAATAATTGACAAAATATGGTGGGGATTTAATTTCTGAAATGAAGACCAGCAGGAGTCTGAGCTATTATTTGACATTTTAAAAAGTTTCCCTATTTTGGTATCTGGGTTTGTGAGATCTATAACATATTTATTTATTCAACAAATATTTATTGAAGTCTTAATATATGCCAGGTATGGTTTTGTGTTTAAGATATATCAATGAGCAGAGTAGAACCTCAAGGAGTATACATTCTAATGCAGGAAGATGGACAATAAAAAATTATTCAGTATGTTGGAAGGTGATTGGTACTATGGGAAAAAGCTAGAGCAGGTAAGATAGGGGAGAAATAGGATGATGAAAATGGGGTGAGGAGTTGCTGATTATGGCCTAATATGGTTTGGCTGTGTCCCCACCCAAATCTCATCTTGAATTGTAGCTCCCATAATTCCCATGTGTTGTGGGAGGAACCCGGTGGGAGATAACTGATTCATGGGGGTGGTTACCCAATCCTGTTCTCATGGTAGTGAATAAGTGTCATGAGATTTGATGGTTTTATAAGGGGGTTCCCCTTTCTCTTGGGTCTCATTTCTCTCTTGTCTCCCACCATGTAAGATGTGCCTTTTGCCTTCCACCATGATTGTGAGGCCTCCCCAGCCACGTGGAACTGTGAGTCCATTAAACCTCTTTTTCTTTATAAATTACCCAGCCTCGGGTATGTCTTTATTAGCAGCATGAAAACAGATGAATACATTACCATTTGAAATAGGGTAGTCAGTATTGGCCTCATTGAGAAGGTATCACCTGAGTGAAAACTTGAAGGAATTGAGGGAATCAGCCACATGGATATCTAGGAATATTCCATGCAGAGGGAATAGCCAATGCAAAGGGCCTGAGGTGGATATGATAGACTGAATAATGACCTCCCAAAATATGTTCATTGCTTAATGTCCAGAACCTGTGAATGTTACTTAATATGACAAAAGGGACTTTGCAGATGTGATCAAATTAAAGATTTTGATATGGAAGATTATCTGGATTATTGAAGTCAGTGCAAGGTAATCTAACTCTCCTTATAAAAAGGAGTGTACAGGAAAAGCCAGAATCAGGAGACGTAAATGTGGTGATAGAAGCAAGGGTTGGAGTGATGTACTCTGAAGATAGAGGAAGGGGCCCTGAGCCAAGGAATACAGGAGGCCACCAGAAGCTGAAAAAGGCAGGGGAATGGACCTTCCCTCAGAGCCTCTAGAAGGAACCATCCCTGCTGGAGCCTTGGCTTTAGTCCAGTGAAACTGATTGCAGACTTCTAACCTCCAGACTGTAAGAGAATACCTTTGTGTTGTTTTAAGCTACAGAGGTTGTGGTAAGTTGTTACAACGGTAATAGGAAATTAGTACACTCTGACTGTGTCCAAAATTGTTCAAGCAATGGAAAGTCTAGTGAGACTGGGGGAGAGAGTGGTACCAGAAGAGGTCAGAGAAATAAAAGGTGTGGAGAGGCTCTCCTGAATTCAGTTGAGATTGTTGTGCAGAGGAGTGAAATGAACTGACTTTTACAATTCACTGTGTGTGTGTGTGTGTGTGTGTGTGTGTGTTTTGGGGGAGGATTTGGCAGGAGCCATAGGTGGTAGAAGAGAGGTAGTTTAGAAACCTATTTCAGTAATCACATATAGAGATGATGGTAAACCAGATCAGGCAGGTAGCGGTGGAGGTTGTGAGATATACTTTAAAATAAGGCCAACAGTATGTCCTGATGACTTGGATATGGTATCTGAGAGAAAGAGAAGAGTTAAGAATGGCTCCAACATATTTGGCCTGAGCAATTGAAAGGATACAGTTGTCAGTCAACGAAACTGAAGAAGACTACAGATGGAATGTAGATCTAAAGTTTAAAATATGTATTAGATATCCAAGTGGAAATCCAATTAGGAAGTCCTATAGGTTGGGAGTTCAGAGGAGGTTCTGGAATGGAGATACAAATATAGCAGTTGTTGACAATATAGATGCTTTTTAGGTAAGAGATTGGATGAGATCACAGAAAGGGTAATTGTAGAAATAGAAAAGAACAAGAAGGCCTAAGCCTTGGGACATTCCATCATTCAGAGGTTAGGGGTAGACGAAGGATTGATAAAGAAAATCAAGAAGGAGCAACCAGTGGTGTAGAAAGAAAAACAACCACTTTCTTATCCAAGTGACACAACAAACACTTGGACTCTGAAAGGAAACACACAACACTCTAGAGCCCAAAGAGGAAGGTCACTGTTGGGAGCCACCTCTCTGTGGGTCTCTTGTTTTTGCACATCTGTGGGCAGAGCACAGACAGCCTTTATTCCAGATTATCTCTTTAAGAATATTTGTGTAGTGAATAGCCTTGACAGATAGAGATAGTGTTTCCCTCTGTAGCAGCGAGCAGATTTCTTTATTGCCCAGTATAATAAAGATAATGCCTTCCTCCACAGCAAAGTTCAGGCTGGTTTGCTAACTCTTATGATAAAAGATTGGAGATTCCAATGCTTGTGTTTCATTAGATGTGACATAAACCCACCTGGGCCCCTCTGCATGGCCCTTGAAGGACTTCGGGGTGGAAAGGGAACTGACAAATATGAATCTCATGCTTCTTGCTGTGCTGTGAGTAAAAAAGTCCTTTGTCTCTGACCCAGGAGCCTCATGTCTTCTGCCAGCATCTATGAAACTGTGGCAGACTAACTTATTAGCTTGCAAGTAGAGTAAAATCCTTTCACAGTTCTTGAGAGTCATAGTTCTTTGATTATCTGGATGTGTTGAAAATTGCCCTGTTGCACAGCAATATAAAAAACACTAAAAAATGGTGTATTAGCAATTTTCAAGGATAGCCTTTCTAGAATTTACCACGTACCTTCCCATTTTCTAAAAGAGAAAAGTTCTGAGATAATTTTTGATGTTTCTGGGCTTGATGTGTGGTTGGGCCCCAAAGGCCCACTGAGTCACACAGAGTTGTCAGTGTCTTTGTGATTCTCAAACTGTCCTTTATGTAAGAATCACCTAAAATGCTTATGAAAAATGTGCTTTTCTGGGCCACAACCTTAAATATTCTAATATGCAGCTCAGAACCTTACCTTTTAACCTTTTAAACAAATCCCCAGGTGATTCTAATATAAGTGCTTTAGGCCCACACTTTGAGAAATTCTGCTCTATATAAAATGACTCTGGATTAGCAAGGGCCTGACTTCTTTTGGTTGTATTTTACAGCTGTCTACCCCCTTTTCTTACTGTCATTCGTAAATTATTTTTGTTAAATAATTTCTAGCAGTTTCTTATCCTGTTTCATATTTCTGTGCCCTAAGAAACACAATAGCCAAACCTGTTAGAATAGTGTCCAAATGAAATAGCTTTAAATGAAGATAGAGAAATTCCATTGGTGCAACATGTGTGACCTTTGGTGCAAAGATTTTGTAACTAGATTTGAGCATTTTAGAGTAATTTTATTTTACTTTTTTGATTATTAACTGTGTTTCAGAGATCTATGCTGCCATATAACTGCTATCTGGACAATTGATTGAATTGATTCCAATCCTTTCCTCAAAAGAATTTAAAATAGCTTTTACAATATTTACGGATAACCAGTAGAATTTACTGATAACCCTTTCCCCAAAATAATTTAAAGTATCTTTTATAATGTTAATAAAAAGTAATAAAATAGATATAGAAAATCAGATCTATGGAAAAATGGAGAATGCAAAATGATAACATGTGGGATAAGTCACTGCCATACTGAACTTCTTACTTGCTTGTGAGATTCCTAGCAGTCAGTGCAAAAGCGGGAATACAGTAAGTTGCATGCTTCTTATTTAAAAGCAGGAAGCACAGGTCTTGGAAAAGATGGAGCTTTTTTTTCCTGGCAATATATCCTAGAATACATTTGTCTGAGGGGCTTTTCTTTTTCTTAAAATTTCTTTCTTTCTTTTTTTTTTTTTTTACTTATCTGTTGTGATCTTTGGGAAGGGGTTTTTCTTTATAGAAGGTATTGAGTGATAGGTTCGATAATCTACCCAACTATTTTTTTAAGCAGCAAACGCAAAGGCAAATGTCTTTTGACTGTTTCTTATAGCAACATTTCATGCAAGCTTAAGGTATCGTTAAAACATAGCTTGACTGAAGCAATGCTATGAGGGGCTGAACTCCTGTGGTCCCAGTATGTATCATTTTCATAATTTAATGAAGTGAGGTATAACTATGTTTAATTTTTGCAGGAAAAAAATGCTTGTAGAGAAAATGTTCACATTTCTCTCCTGGGATGAATGACTGATGTAATATTTCTCAATGAGACAGTTTAACTATGATACATAATGTGCCTACTGCTTTGACCCACTGGGTTTGTTCGTACATCCTACATTACGTTGCCTTTCTTACAGGAATCTGCAAATACTTTATGTGAATCCTAGCTGGTTGGGGTTTTTTCTTTGTAGACTGTTGTTCTGCTCACCAAATTGATTAAAACCTGCTTACTTTAAACCCAAGTCTTAAAACTTTAGGGTACTCTTGCACTATTATCATTTGTGCTTGTGCTATCTATTTTGAACACATCATTCATCACACGGTCCTTTGAGGCACCACATACAATTACCACTTTGACTATAAGACAATATGTTAGCCAACTGTGACTAAAAAGGTGTTTAGATACTAGCTGTCAGCATGGCTTGAAATACCCACCTAAATATGGAAATTGTGGGAACAGCAAAAAATCCAACATGCCTCTAAACACAATGTTAAAGAAATACTGACTGCCAATATCGGTCAAAACAGAACAATTTTAGAAAGAGAAGAACCAGTGTATAGAAACTGGTAGTAAGTGGAAAAAAGGTAGGCATGTGTCTTTATTTTTAAGTATCTTGCTTACATTGGAAATAGACAATTGGTTACATATAACTTTATGATGTGTTATATCAAAATAAAATTTTTTGCTAGTAGACTTTTACTGCTATAGGTAGACATGAACTCTTCTGTCCATAGTAAATTTTTTTTGTTGTTGTTATTATTGTTGTTAAATATATCTTAAAAATAATTTCCTATAGTTCTTTTAAAAGTCACCAACCAACTTCTTTTTAGGGTGTGCAGTTTTTTTTTAATAGGTAGAATAATATTTGTGTTTTTAACTGGATGATGAGTACAAATTATCTCATATTTCTACTTGAGCGAGGTTTTCTATGTTATCTTAATATGCTTTTTACCATTCACCAGCAAGCAGCATAGCAACCAAGATAATTATATAAACACTCTGTAAAAATATTCTATCTAAATCTGTGTAATTATATAATAACATAATATATAAGCTATATTTTCAGACTACCTCTCAGAGAGAGATTGCAAAGCTCTTATACAGATGTGTTCTGGAACATATAGGAATCTGAAGGCAAGAGGGGATTTAAAAATTGATGGCAGGGTTGAAAATAGTCTGTATTTCCAGATTTATCAATTGTTGCCTTGAATATGAAAATGTCATGACAAGAAAAACAAGGTATTTGCCAATTCTCAAGAAAATTTTATATGCCCCAGTATGATCATCTGAATCAAGTGATTAAACATTCTCATCATAAATTCTTACCCTCTGAGTGAACAGGTTGGATATTTTCTAGGATGCTTGACTGGGCATTAAAGAACATTTTGGGGTTGTCATGAGTGGGCAAAGTGAGGACTTAACAGTGGTGGTGAGCATAGCTTCCAGCAGCTAAACACATGCTTCTACATGAGTCTTTGCTAATTCTTAGAAGCCAGGTCAATTGGAAAAGAACCCCAATAGGCCAGAGAAAAGTAGAGAATCAAAGTAATTAATAGACATAATGGTTTTATAGGTGACTATGATTGAATGATGAATAAAACCCAATATAACTGGTAGAAAAGCAAGCTGCTTTTCTCTTTTCGGTTTTTGGGATATATTGATCCTGTCATTAGTTGTGGTTCATGAACTGAAAAAGGAAAGGGTGAAGGTTAAAAAACAAAAGCCCTTGGTATTTAAACAGGAGATTCAAACAGTTGGGAAGAGGTATGACTTAGCTTGATTTTCCTTCCTCTGGCAGATTGGTGTTGTATTTGTTTTTCCCTATTGACTTTGTATAAAAGTAATAGGGACTCTTTAAAACCAAATTATGCTTAAAAATACATAAAATTGCCATTTATTGAGCACTGCTATGTGTATTTTTAATGAAGACCACATCACACATTGTACGTGAGCAATTTTCTATGTTATCTTGATATGCTTTCCACCATTCATAGAAATGGAGAAAAATATAAAAAACAATGTGTACAAATAAAGCATTAAGCAAAAGTGTATATTCTACCTTGTATCCTATTATCACCGTTGGATAGGCATCCTACTCTATCCCCTGCCCCAACTACTCAGATTGATAAAACTGAGGGTAAGTGGGTTTAAGAGGCTTGCTCAAGTTCATATGGCTATTAACTATAGTGTGGAGATCCACACCCAGGTTTGTGTCTAAATGGGGGATTTAAACCCAAATCCCAAGGCAGGAATTCTTTCCATGAATTTCCTAAATAATGATCTCATACAGCTTTAGCTTGATTGATTATCTTGGAATCAGGCAGAATGACTTCATCACAGAACACTTACAAAAAGAAAAGTAGTCAAAGAGACTGGTTTCATCAGAAGTGTTTAGAAGAAATCAGATTTACTCCAAAGGAAAGTTCAAAGGGTTGAAAAGTTCAGAGATCCACAGGAAGGAGGCTTTCCTTCAAAAGGAAGGATTTATGTTTGGGACAGACGTTGCTGTAGGGCAGTGTTTCCTAAATTTACCTTATTATAAGGCTCCCTCGGGGTGCTTGTTGAAGAATATAGAGTGTTAGACTTCTCGCTGAGAGAATCTGGTTCAGTAGGATTTATGCAGTGGGACCCAGAAATCTATATTTTAACAAGCGACCCTTCTTCCCCATCCCCCAAGGTTGTTTTATGATTAGGCAAGTTTGGAAAACATGCTTAAAAAGGATAGCTGCATATTCTGAACGCCCAGAATCTAACAGAGATAGGTCTTTCAAATAGAAGTTAGAAAAAGAGTACAAGTATAACAAAGATTCATCAAGATTGTGTTTAAAGGTAGCTGTTAACAGCTAGCTCTGTGAAAAAAAAAAAGAAGTCAGAGTAAATGGGATTCCAGTAAAATAAAAGATAGTGTACATATTATTCAGCACTCTTTCAGATGCATGTGGTCAAAGAGTGGCTCATTGAAAACCAGTTTAAGCAAAAAGAACGGTATGGGTGTAGGGTGGGATATATTGGTTCACAAATGCGGGAAAGATCTAAAGATTTAAATAATGTGTGGGTTTGGCTTCTTGATTGCTGTGCCATCTTCAGGGAAGGTTGTGATTGGTCAGCGTGAGTCATCTGCCCACCCCTATACTGCGTATGGACTATGATTGACAGTTATGTGCACCACATGGAGAGAAGAGCAGAGTTCTTCAAAGAGCACACTATAAGAGAAGGAATGAGGGATGAGATCTAGGGCTGTGGTATTAAAAAAACAACCAAACCAAACAGCTGCTACTCTTCACACATGTCATTATTACTTTCCCTTTATTTTGTGAAATATTTAAGTATTTTTATAAACTGTGATATTAGCTGCTTAAAGTATTGTAAATAAAATTAAATACTGTAATTAAAGATGTATATGTAACTCCCAAGGTGGCATTTTGCTGTACATTTCCTACAGCCCAGCTTGAATTGACTTTGCTACTCATTTTTCCATTACCATGGAATAGAGAAAGACTATGGCCTACAGGGCAACTAATGAGCCTCTTCAGGACTTGCCCAACTCCCAAATAATGAATACATCATTATTTCATTCCTTTTTACTTCCAAACTTCCTTAAATGACCTGTTTAAAATGATAAATTATCTCTGAAAATTGATTTCTTTCCAAAATTAAAAGCATCAATTTTGTTAGAGATTTCCATCGATGCTTCAAAAAAAAAAAATTCTGTGACTTTCCTTCCTTGCCTATGCATTAAGTCTTCCTCCCAAAAAAGGTTTCATTCTCAGTAGTTGCAATAATCAAGCAATAAAATAATGTCTGAACACCTTTTACTGAAAAGTTGAGATTTAAATATTTTAGCATACTAAAAAATATTGGATTATGTTGGCATCTTTTTAAAGGAGAATATCCTCCTTCGAAATCAAAGATGAAAGAGACAATGAAGAGGAAACCATGAATTCATCCACTTAACAAACCTTAAATAAAAAGCCCACTATGTGGCACATTATAATAAGCAGTTTCATTTTGGGAGTCTTGGTACATGTTTCTCATTATCTGGGGTTAGATAAGTGTGTCTACAATATTGATTCTCTAAGTCTCTCAGAAATTGGTTGCACAGCAACTTTTTGCTCAATAAATTTTGGAGACTCCTGGGATTGTTGCCTTATCAGAAACATAGGTAGGCAAAGTTGATCTTTTGCACCAGCTCAGCCATTTTTTGGCACTTTTTCCTTGCCTTCTGTTCCATTTCCCTCCGATCTAGTCCTTGCAAACCTTGCACCCGGAGTGCTGTCCCTCTGGTCCTTCGAAGGACCTGACCACTAGCACTCTGTCTAGTCCTACTCTCCTACATTGTCCTATCTTCCAGAGTTACCCCTTGTTACCAGTTGTGATAAATTTTGATTGGTGTTGTAAAATGGCATTACGGTTAGGAACATAGAAATACATGAATCCTATCAGGTTTTCAGGTATTTTTTTTTCTCTGCATTCCTAAAGGGTTTGTAAACATTGGGAACAAAAAAAAAAAAAAAAATCAAGCAATTGCGTTGCTCACTGTGCTAGGAGGAAGCTCTGGTGAGCTCAGCAGGTCTTGCTGGCTCAGGTTGGAGGACCAAGGAGCTTCTTTCTTCTCCAACCTAAACTAGAACCTTGAGTATTGCTCCTATATAATAAAAGACCTCTATTAGTTAGGGTTCTTCAGAGACATTCTTTGTGATGATGGTGGCTGAGAAGTCTCACAAGTTGCTATCTGCAAGCTGGAGGCCCAGGAAAGCCCATGTTGTAGTTTTAGTCCAAGCTTGGAGGGTAGAGAATCAGAGGGGCCAAGATGTTAGTTTTGGTTTGAGTCCAAAGACCCAAGAACCAGAAGCACCATTGTTTGAAGGCAGGAGAAGATAAATGTTTCCTCTCCAGAAGAGAAAGCAAATTTGCGCTTTCTTAGCCTTTGTGTTCTATTTAGGCCCTCAAAGGATTGGAAGATGCCCACCTCCACTGGTAAGGGTGGATCTTCTTTACTTGGTATACTGATTCAAATGCAAATATCTTCTGGAAACACCCTCACAGACACCCCCAGAAATGTTTTACCAGCCATCTGGGCATCCCTCAGCCCAGTCAAGTTCATGCATAAAATTAACCATCATGAGGCCCATTTAGTACACCTCCACTAGGTCCAGGAAGATGGAGCCAGAAGAGACAGATGGATTTCTGGTCTCCCAGGAGGGCCTGCCTGCCTGTCTTGTGGGATAACAAATCCTTAAATGTGCCTCTAAGATTTGTCTCCTCTCCAAGAACATGTTTTAGAAATGGTTTTGAACGTGGAGCCTCTCCTAATAACCACGAACTGTTCTGTGCTAGCTTTTTCTTCACACTGCACAAACCAGTATCAGTGGGTTAGACTTCACTTCTGAAGTGCTGGTTGTAGGCATTTGTATGACACTCTTCAGCTCTCCTCTAACTGTGGTGCAGTACGGAGGGATGAAGCTGGAAGGCAGACAATACATCTAGTTCCCCTCTGCTCCACACTGCCCCTTGACTATAGGCAATTCACTTAGATTCTCTGAAACTCAGTTATCTGCTTTAATCTAAGAACACTACTACTGAAATATCCTTCTGAAGGCAAGATAAGCTCTTAAAGTACCTACCATCTACAAACCCCTAAACCTCTTATGTAGGCTTTTCAGGACCCCAACGTGTGAGGACTTTTTTTTTTTTTTTAATCTATTTACTTAAAAGGGATTGAAAATAAAGGCAGAGGCTTCACCTGCTTCTAAAACTTCAGAACAGACCTCCCCAAGAGGCTCACTTACATCACACTCTCCAGGCTTCCTGGGAGAACAAATGGAAAGAGCTCTCAGACATGAAGCACATGCCCTTGGGACCGCAGGATGGAGACATTGTAACCAGAAGAAACTGACTGTGGTCCCAGTTTCTGAAAGCAGTGTCTCAGGTGGCAAGTAGCTTTAAGAGGGCCAAGGTACTCAGTATCTGCCTGTAGATGTGGTTTGGCAGGAACAGTGTTTTTGGGAACCATGAAGGGTTTCTCAGGAAGCAAAAGGCAAACAAAATGAAGCTCAGTGGAGGAAATTCCTTCCTGACTGAAAGTTCCTCTGATATAAAATTCTATCTGTATAAATCTGTTTTGGAGTACCTTCTTGATCACCTTGAGAATTAGTGGGGGCTTAGAGAGTTAACTACTCCTGTTCATAAACTCATTGACTGTTTGGAGAAAGAAAAATTGCAGAAGAAAAAATATTTCTTAGAATATTCATCATTTGAAAAAACCCCAGTAAATAAACATGCCTTTGAAACTTGCATAGAGAGATCTTGTTTAGTTTCTAACAAGCAAGGCATTGGTAACAGAGCTGAGAAAGACAGCCCCATCATTACCAATGCAACCCATGTTCCCCGGGCCTCACCTGTCTATGCACAGACAGGTTCATACTGGTGGCAATACCCACATTTCTCTGACTCTTGACTTCATCTGTTCACGTCTAGGTGTCTCTGGTTCTTCTCTTCTTATCATTCAGTTATTTCTGGCCATATCCAGTGTGTCTCACTTGTGCTTATGATAAATTCTACTGGCTAAAGGCAATGTCAAATCTGCCACATTCTGCCATTCATCTCTCGTCCTCTTGGTCCCTGTGACCACCCTAGGGGTCACTGCTGCCTGCCTACTGTGGCTTGAATCAGCGAGACTATTCCAAGGGTACTCAGTGAGAGTTGCCTGATGCTCCCAAAGTACTTACCCTGAGGTCTCCAAGCAGCAAGGTTAGAAATGGGGAGGAGGCTTTTGTCCCTTTCTTGGGGTCACATTGTTAGCCATTGTTACCTGTTACCTGGATACCAAATGCAGTATGCTGGCTCTACCCTGTGAGTTCTAGAATCTCTCATTTAGCCTGGGCCTACAGTCTATCTCTATAAAATGGCTTAGTATGAGGCACTGGGGCAAGACCTGGGAATTGGAGAGATGACAGATGTTGCCTCTTCTCCTCTCCCGCTTCCTCCTCCTCTGTATATGTCTTTTTCCCCCATGTAAGCCTTTTTTTTTTTTTCCCAAATAGATGCTTGTTGGCCAACCGCCTCATTTTCTCATATATATGTCTTAAGGAGTAAAATCCTGAAATTTGGGACCCCCACTTTGCTAATTTATTGTGTTTATTGCTATATTCATTTCTGTAAGCTCTCTTTATTTAGCGTTGCCAGGTAAAATGCAGGATGCCCAGGGAAATTTGATTTCAGATAAATAATGAATCACTTTCTGAATAAATGTGTACCACGTGTTGCACAGAACATACTTATACTGAAAAAATTGTTATTTATGTGAAATTCATATCAAACTAGGTGTTCTGTATTTTTCTGTGCTAAATCTAACAACTCCAGTTTTTATCACTGTCTTAGTGATTTAAAAATATTTAAAAAGCTTTCTATGATCATCTGGATGTAAGTTTTAGAATCCATTTTTTTTTTCCTATAAGCTTTTCTTCAGCCATAAATTCCTCTACCAGAGGGATTTTAGAAATCTAAGCTCAAAGGTTGGAAAGTTGGCTGTCATAATCAAATTTTTTCACAGAGTTGGGAACCTTGGCTTGGAAAGCAGTGATCATAAAATTAGAGAGGGAGGGAGACATTTAATCAAGCATGTGGAGGCTATGAGGCCTGGGTTCCAACAGCTTGAGGAGGGTGATTTGAGGAGCTTGGAGGTCTTGGGTATTTTCCAACAGAGCTTTGGAAGGCAGAGACCTTTGGGGTCATCACTCATGCCCTTGGTTATTGTTCAAAGCAGGTGTGACCTGACCAGAAAGAGTTGCCCAAAGTTAGAGAACAATATACACAGGACATCAGTGAGAAGAGCACACTGGCAATTCTGATAACAGCTACATCTCCCAAGTTTTAATATTCTGTGTTGGAAAATTCTGAACAAAGACTCCGTGGATATATATAAAATGACAGAAAATACTTATCCCTTAGAGAGAGATGAAAATAGAAATTGTGTCTTGAAAACCTTAACCTAAGAAATACAGTCTTTATTGATCTGAATTGCTAATGCAAAAATATTGTGTTTTTTAAAAAAATCTGTATATCTCTGCCTTAAAAGTTTTCATAAATATTATAGCAGAATATTAGTTTTCATTATTTATGAATCTGTTGAACTTTGCAAGGATTTTCTGTCAGTTAAAGGATAACAATTTTAAGGATAGGTCATTTTACATCATAAATAACCTAAAAGGTCATTCAGTATTTTACAATAATATCCAAAGAAAGTAGATATTGAGAGTAAGTATTAGAAGCTAGATGGAGGAGGCAGAGCAAGATGGCTGAATAGAAGCCTCTACCAATCATCCTTCCTGCATGTACATCAAATTTAACAACTGTCTACACAAATAAATCACCTTCATAAGAGCCAAAAATCAGGTTAAGAGATCACAGTACATGGTTTTTAACTTCATATCACTGAAAGGGGCACTGAAGAGGGTGGAAAGACAGTCTTAAATTGCTGACACCACCCCTCCCTCATCTCCTGACAGCAGCCATATGGTGCAGAGAGAGAATCTGTGTGCTTGAGGGAGGGAGAGCACAGCTATTATGAGACTTTGCATTGGAACCTAGTACTGCCAACACTGGGCAGAACTCAGTTGATGCCCATGGAGGGAGCATCCAGACCAGCTCTAGCTGGAGAGCAACCGCCCATCTCAGTGGTCAGAACCTGAGTTTCAGCAAACCTTGCCAAAGTGAGCTAAAGGGCTCTGGATTCTAAATAAACTTGAAAGGCAGTCTAAACCACAAGGACTGCAGCTCTTAGGCAAGTCCTAGTGCTGTACTTGCCTCAAACTTGGGGGGCACATAACCTAGTGAGACAGCAGCTGGGGTGGGTAAGAGAGTGCTTGTGCCACCTCTTCCAGGGAGCACAGCTTGCAGCTCTGAAAGAGACCCCTTACTTCTGCTTGAGGAGAGGAGAGAAGAGAAGAAAGAGGACTTTGTCTTGCAACTAGGACACCAGCTCAGCCACAGTAGAATAGGGCAATGGGTAGAGTCATGAGGCTCCCATTCCATGCCTTAGCTCCCAGACAACATTTCTAGATATACCCTGGGCTAGAAGGGAACCTGTTGCCTTGAAGGGAAGGACCCAGTCCTGGAAGGAGTAATCACCTGCTGACTAAAGAGCTCTTGGGCACTGAATAATCAGTAGTAGTAATCAGGTAGTGTACACTGTGGGTCTTGGGTGACACTCTAAGACTTTCTGGCTTCAGGTGTGACCCAGTGTATTCAAAGCTGTGATGGCTACAAAGAGAGACTTCTTGAGAAAACATAGGAAAAAGTAAAGGGGACTCTGTCTTTCAGCTTAGTTAGCAGCTCAGCCACAATGGAGAAGAACATTAAGTAGGCTCTTGGTGTCTCTAATTCTAGGCCTTGGCTCTTGGCCAGCTTCTGGGTCTACTCTGGGCCAGAGGGGAGACCACTGCCATGAAGACTGAGTCCCAGGCTTAGCATTTGCCCCAAGCTGACTGAAGTGCCCTTGGGTCTTAAATGAACACTGGCATTAGCCTGACAGTACTCTCTGTGGGCATGTGGCAGTAGTTGTCATGGGGACAGAATCT
Organism: Mandrillus leucophaeus; assembly: GCF_000951045.1. Classification (NCBI taxonomy): domain Eukaryota; kingdom Metazoa; phylum Chordata; class Mammalia; order Primates; family Cercopithecidae; genus Mandrillus; species Mandrillus leucophaeus. The sequence goes on along the minus strand of NW_012101543.1, from coordinate 2,687,990 downwards.
TCTGCCTGGAGAAAGGGGAAGGAAGAGTGGGAAGAACTTTTTCTTCTGATTTGGGTGCCATCTCAGCTGCAGTAGAATACAGCACCAGGTACATTTCTAAGGTGGTTGACTCCTGGCCCTGGTTCCTGCATGGCATCTCTGGACCTGTCTGGGGTCTGGGGAAGCTTGCCATCCTGAAGGGAAGAACACAAGCCTGACTTACTTTGTCACCTACTGATTGTAGAACCCTAGGGCCTTGAAAAAACATAGGTGATAGCCAGGTAGTGGTTATAGTAGGTCTTGGGTGAGACCCTGTTCTGTGCTGGCTTCACGTCTGACACAGCAGAGACCCAGTGGTAGTGGCTCAGGGGTGCTTGTGTCACTCCTTCCCCAGCTCCAGGCAGTTCAGCACAGACAGGGAGAGACTCTATTTGTTTGGGAGAAAGTAAGGGAAGAGAACAAAAGTCTATCCTTGGTAATCCAGAGAATTCTTCTGTATATTCTCCAAGACCACCAACGTGGTACCTCTGCAAGTCTGAAAGAACCATAGCATTACTAGGCTTGGGGTACTCCCTAATGCCCATATGGCTGCAGTAACCAAAAACTTAGATCACAACACCCAAGTCCTTTTGAATACCTGGAAAGGCTTTCCAAGAAGGATGGGTACAAACAAGCCCAGACTGTGATGACTACAGTAAATACCTAACTCCTCAATGCCAGACACTGATGAACATTCATAAGCATTAAGACTATCTAGGAAAACATGACATCACCAAACTAACCAAATAAGGCAGCAGAGACCAATCCCAGAGAGACAGATATATAAGACCTTTCAGACAGAGAATACAAAAATAGCTGTTTTGAGGAAATTCAAAGAAAATCAAGATAACATGGAGAAGAAATTCAGAATTCTATTGGATAAATTTAACAAAGATATTGAAATAATTAAAAAGAATTAAGCAGAAACCCCAGAGCTGAAAAGTGCAATAGACATACTGAAGAATGAATCAGAGTCTCTCACCAGCAGAACTGATCAAACAGCAGAAATAATTAGTGAGCTTGAAGACAGGCTATTTGAAAATATGCAGTCAGAGGAGAGAGAAGGAAAAATAATAAAAAAGAGTGAAGCATGCCTACAAGATCTAGATCTAATAGCCCCAAAAGGCCAAATCTAAGAGTTACTGGCATTAAAGAGGAGGCAGAAAGAGAGAGAGAGAGAGTAGAAAGTTTATTCAAAGGGATAACAACAGGGAATTTCCCAAACCCAGAGGAAGATATCAATATTCAACTACAAGAACACTATAGAACACCCAGCAGATTTAATGCAGAGAAGACTTCCTCAAGGCATGTAATAATCAAACTCCCAAAGATCGAGGATAAAGAAAGAATCCTAAAAGCAGCAAGAGAAAATGAACAAATAACATACAATGGAGCGCCAATGTGTCTGGCAGCAGACTTTTCAGTGTATATCTTATAGGCCAGGAGAGAGTGGAAGGTCATATATAAAGTGCTGAAGGAAAAAAAAACCAAAACAAACCTTTACCCAAAAATTGGATATCCAGTGAAAATATCCTTCAAATATGAAGGAGAAATAAAGACCTTCCCAGACAAACAAAAGCTGGGAGATATTATCAACACCAGAACTGTCCGACAAGAAATACTAAAGGAAATAATCTGAAAGAAAAGCATGTTAGTGAACAATAAGAAATCATCTGAAGGTACAAAACTCACTAGTAATAGTAAGTACACAGACAAGCACAGAATATTATAACACTATAATTGTGGTGTGTAAATGACTCATGTCTCAAGTAGAAAAATGAAAAGGTGAACTGATCAAAAAGAATAGCTATAACAACTTCTCAACACACAGTAAAATAAGATATAAATAGAAACTACAAAGAGTTAAAAAGCAGGGAGACAAAGTTAAAATGTAGAGTTTCTATTAGTTTTATTTTGCTTGTTGTTTATATAATCAGTATTAAATTATCACTTTAAAGTAATGAGTTATAAGAGTATTTGCAAGCTTTATGGTAACTTCAAATCTAAAACGTACAATGGATACACAAAAGATAAAAAGCAAGAAATTAAAACGTACCACCAGAGAAAAATCACCTTCACTAAATAGTAGACAGGAAGGAAGGAAAAAAGGAATATAAGATCATAAAACAACCAGAAAACAAATGACAAAATGGCAGGAGTAAGTCCTTACTTATCAATAGTAACATTGAATATAAATGGAGCAAACTCTCCAACCAAAAGACATAGAGTAGCTGAATGTATACAAAACAAGACCCAACAATCTGTTGCCTACAAAAAACACACTTAACCAATAAAGACACACAGAGGCTGAAAATAAAGGGATAGAAAAAGATATCCCAAGCAAATGGAAACCAAAAAAGGCCAGAAGTATCTATACTTATATCAGACGAAATAGATTTCAAGACAAAAACTATAAAAAAGACAAAGAAGGTCATTATATAATGATAAAGCAGTCAATTCAGCAAAAGGATATAACAATTATAAATATATATGCATTAAACACTGGAGCAACCAGATATATTAAACAAGTATTATTAGTGCTAGAGAGAGAGATAGACCCCAGTGTTGTAATAGTGGGAGACTTCAACACCCCACTTTCAACATTGTACAGATTATCCAGGCACAAAATCAGCAGAGACTTTGGACTTAATCTGTACTATAGACCAAAGGGACCTAAGAGATATTTACAGAACATTTCATTCAGTGGCTGCAGAATACACATTCTTCTCCTTAGTACATGAATCACTTGCAAGGATAGACCATATGTTAGGCCACAAAACAAGTCTTAAAACATTAAAAAAAATTGAAATAATATCAAGTATCTTCTCTAACAACAATGGAAGAAAACTAGAAATCAATAAGAGAAATTTCAGAAACTATACAAACATATGGAAATTAAACGATATGCTCCTGAATGAACAATGGGTCAATGAAGAAATTAAGAAGAAAATTGAAAAATTTATTGGACCAAATGATGGTGGAACCGCAACATGCCAAAACCTATGGGGTACAGTGAAAGCAGTACTAAGAGGGAATTTTAGAACTGTAAGTTCCCACATAAAAAAGTAGAAAAACTTCAAATAAGCAACCTAATGATGTAATTCTTACATCATTGCATGGGATATCTTTTTCTATCCCTTTATTTTCAGCCTCTGTGTGTCTTTATTGGTGAAGTGTGTTTTTTGTAGGCAACAGATTGTTGGGTGTTGTTTTGTATACATTAAGCCACTCTATGTCTTTTGGTTGGAGAGTTTGCTCCATTGACTTTACATCTATAATTCTTTTTTTTTTTTTTTGAGACGGAGTCTCACTCTGTCGCCCAGGCTGGAGTACAGTGGCCGGATCTCAGCTCACTGCAAGCTCCGCCTCCCAGGTTCATGCCATTCTCCTGCCTCAGCCTCCGGAGTAGCTGGGACTACAGGCGCCCGCCACCTCCCCCGGCTAGTTTTTTGTATTTTTTAGTAGAGACGGGGTTTCACCGTGTTAGCCAGGATGGTCTTGATCTCCTGACCTTGTGATCCGCCCGTCTCAGCCTCCCAAAGTGCTGGGATTACAGACTTGAGCCACCGTGCCCGGCTACATCTATAATTCTTGAAGAATTAGAACAGCAGGAGCGAATCAAACCCAAAGTTAGTAGAATAAAATAAAGGTTAGAGCAGAAATAAATAAAATTGAAATGAAGAAAACAATACTAATGATCAGTGAAACAAAAAATTGGATTTGATGAGACAAACAAAATTGACAAGAGCTTAGCCAGACTAAGAAAAAAAGAGAGAAGATCCAAATAAATAAAACCAGCAATTAAAAAGGGAACATTACTACTAATACCACAGAAATTCAAAGGATCATTAGTGGCCACTACAAGCAACTATATGCCAAGACATTGGAAAACCTAGAAGAGATGGATAATTTCCTAGACACAAACAACCTACCAAGATTGAACTATGAAGAAATCTAAAACCTGAACAGACCAATAACAATTAATGAAATCAAAGCTGTAATGAAAAGAATCTCAGCAAGAAAAGCCTGGGACTCAATGGCTTCACTGCTGAATACTATCAAACATTTAAAGAAGACCTAATATTTATCCTACTCAAAGTATTCAAAAAAACAGAGGAGGAGAAATACTCCAAAATCATTCTGTGAGGCCAGTATTGGCCTATACCAAAACCAGACAAAGGCATACCAAAAAAAGGGAAATTATAGGCTTATATCTCTGATGAACATTGATGCAAAAATCTCCACCAAAATACTAGCAAACCAAATTTAACAATACATTAGATCACTACATTACATTAGATCATTTACACTACATTAGATCCTTTCATTACAATACATTAGATCATTACATTAGATCATTTAACAATATGTAAGATCATTCATCATGACCAAGTGGCATTTATCCCAGAGATGCAAGGATGGTTCAACATATGCAAATCAATCAATGTGATACACTGTATCAACCACATGAAAGATAAAAACCATATGATAATTTCAACTGATGCTGAGAAAGCACTTTATAAAATTCAACATGCCTTCGTGATAAAGCCCTCAAAAAACTGGGTATAGAAGGAATTACCTCAATGTAATAAAAGCCATATATGACAGGCCCACAGCTAGCATCATACCAAATAGGAAGAAACTGGAAGCCTTTCCTCTAAGATCTGGAACAGGACAAGGATGTCCACTTTCACCACAGTTATTCAACATAGTACTGGAAGTCCTAGCTAGAGTAATCAGACAGGAAAGAAAGGCTGGGTGCAGTGCCTCACGCCTGTAATCCCAGCACTTTGGGAGGCCAAGGCAGGCAGATCATGAGATCAGGAGATTGAGACCATCCTGGCTAACACAGTGAAACCCCATCTCTACTAAAAATACAAAAAATTAGCCAGGTGCGGTGGCGGGCACCTGTAGTCTCAGCTGCTCGGGAGGCTGAAGCAGGAGAATGGCATGAACCCAGGAGGTGGAGCTTGCAGTGGGCCGAGATCACGCCACTGCACTCCAGCCTGGGCGACAGAGTGAGACTCCGTCTCAAAAACAACAACAACAACAACAACAAAACTAAAACAAACAGACAGGAAAGAAAAAGAAATACAGGAAATCCAAGCTGGAAAGGAAGAAGTCAAATTATCCTTGTTTGCAGATGATATGGTCTTATATTTGGAGAAAGCTAAGGACTCCTTAAAAAACTATTAGAAATGATAAATCTAGTAAAGTTGTAGGATACAAAATCAACATACAAATATTAGTAGCATTTCTATATGCTAATAGTGAACAGTCTGAAAAAGAAATCAAGGGAGTAATCCCATTTATAATAGCCACAAATAAAATTAAACACCTAGAAAATAACCAAAGAAGTGAAGGATCTCTACATTGAAAACCGTAAAACACTGATGCAAGAAATTGAAGAGGGCATAGAAAATGGGAAGTTACTTCATGTTCATAAAGTGGAAGAATCAATATTGAATTGGAAGATTCAATGCAATTCCTATCAAAATATCAGTGACATTCTTCCCAGAAATAGAAAAAACAATTCTAAAATTTATATTTTACAACCATTTGTATATCTAAAATTTATATATTTGCAACCACAAAAGAGCCAGAATAGCCAAAACTATCTTATGCAAAAAGAACAAAACTAGAGGAATTGCATTACCTGACTTCAAATTATTCTATAGAGCTATAGTAAACATAATGATACAGGCATAAAAACAGACATGTAGACCAATAGAACAGAATACAGAAACCAAAAAGAAATCTATGCATCTACAGTGCACTTATTTTTGATGAAGGTGCCAAGAACATACATTGGGGAATGGACATTCTCCTCAATAAATGGTGCTGTGAAAACTATATCCACACGCAGAAGAAGTAAACTAGATCCGTGTCCCTCACCGTACACAAAAATCAAATCAAAATGGATTGAAGACTTTAAGACCTCAAACCATGAAACTAGTAAAATAAAACATTGGGGAAACTCTCCGGGACATTAGAGTGGGGAAAGATTTCCTGAGTAACACCCCACAAGCACAGACAACCAAAGCACAAATGGACAAATGAGCTCACATCAAGTTAAAAAACTTCACAGCAAAGGAAACAACCGACGAAGTGAAGAGACACCCCACAGAATGGGAGAAAATATTTGCAAACTACCCATCTGACAAGGGATTAATAACCAGAATATAAGAGGAGCTCAAAAAACTCTATGGGGAAAAATATCTAATCATCTAATGAAAAGATGGGCAAAAAATCTGAATAGACATTTCTGAAAAGAAGACATACGAATGGCAAACAGGTATATAAAAAGGTGCTTAACATCAGTGATCATCAGAGAAATGCAAATCAAAACTACAGTGAGATATCATCTGACTCCAGTTAAAATGGCTTTTATCTAAAAGACAGGCAATAACAAATGCTGGCAAGACTGTGGAGAAAAGGGAACCCTTGCACACTTTTTTTTTTTTTTTTTTTTGAGACGGAGTCTCGCTCTGTC
>NW_012101543.1:2671864-2681128 GCF_000951045.1 Mandrillus leucophaeus | reverse complement strand
AACTCCTGACCTCAGGTGATCCACCTGCCTTGGACTCCCAAAATGCTGGGATTACAGGTGTGAGCCACCTCGCCCAGCCCCCTTGCACACTGTTGATGAGAATGTCAATTAGTTAAACCACTATGGAGAACAGTTTGGAGGTTCTTCAAAAATCTAAAAATAGAGCTACCATATGATCTAGCAATTCCACTGCTAGGTGTATACTCAAAAGAAAGTAAATCACTATATCAAAGAGATATCTGTACTCCCACATATATTGCAGCATAATTTACAATAGCCAAGATTTGTAAGCAACCTAAGTGTCCATTAACAGATGAAGGAATGAAGGAAATGTGGTACACATACACAATGGAGTGCTACTCAGCCATAAAAAAGGATGAGATCCTGTCATTTACAACAACATGGATGGAACTGAAGGTCATTTTGTTAACTGAAATAAGCCAGGCACAGAAAGAGAGACCTCACATGTTTTCCCTTTTTTTTTTTTCAGTGGGAACTAAAAATTAAAACAATTGAACTCATTGAGATAGAAAGTAGAATGATAGTTAGCAGAGGCTGGGAAGGGTAGTGGGGGAGTTGAGTGAGAAAAATTGTTAGAATTCATAAGAGCTAGTATTTGATAGCACAACAGAGTGACTATAGTCAATAATAATTTAATTGTACATTTAAAAATAACTAAAAGAATATAATTTGATTGTAACACAAAGGATAATGCTTGAAGTGATGGATACCTCATTTATCCTGATAAGATTATTACACATTGTATGCCAGTAACAAAATATCTTATATACCCCATAAATATATATACCTACTGTGTACCTGCAGAAGTTAAAAATTAAAAATAAAATAAGTTAGAAGAATTGAAAATTACTTTAAAAATAGTCCATTGATTAAAAAAAGTTGGAAGTAAAAACCTGAAATCTAATTAGGGTTAATATGTATTGAAAAATGGATTGAAAAGTGGTTAGTTTTAGTTATTTCCAAATTTCTCCTTATTTTGGCATAATACTTCCTTTTTTTCAAGGAATTTTTTTGTTTCTTTATAGTAATGTATTAGTGAGGGTCGAGGCCAGGCTGCTGTAGCAAAAAGACTCAAAATTAAAGTGGCTTAAAAAATTATAATGGCTTAAACAAAATAGCAATTTCTGTTGGTTTTTCTTTCTCACATATAAACCTAAATGTCTTGGATCAGTAGGTCGCTTTACTTTTCTCAGTCTATAGCCTTCATATGTGAGTGCAAGCCGGCTGCCTGTCTTAGCCAGTGGCCTGTGCAAAGGTGCCAAGGGACTCCTGCTCAAATGTTTTGAGGGCAAGATCCATTATTTTTGCTTATATCCCACTGAGTAGAACTTAATCAAATGGTCACAACTAGACGCATGGAGCACTGGGATTTATCTGGGGTCATTTCAAAGTACTATTCCCCCAGTTTCTGGGAGATTGAAACTAACAACAAAGTTAGTTTCTGCTTAAACAATCTCTGTTTCACTCTGTTGCCCAGAGTGGAGAGCAGTGGCATGATCTCGGCTCACTGCAACCTCCATCTCCCAGGCTCAAGTGATTCTCCCACCCTAAGCCTCTTGCGTGCACCACCACACCTGGCTACTTTTTGTATTTTTTTATAGAGACAGGGTTTTGCCATGTTTCCCAGGCTGGTCTCAAACTCCTGGCCTCAAGTGATCCACCCGCCTTGGCCTCCCAAAATGCTGGGATTATGGGCATGAGCCACCATGCCCAGCCAAAACTAACTTTTAATAACTTTTGCTTTCTGATAAAATAAATTTATTTTGATTAACTTTCATTTAAGATAAAAATAAACTTAATTCACCTTATATAACATTGTAAATAGTATTTGTTCATCAGGAAATTTTTGAAATAATCATGAACTCAAAGTAGGATACAGTTAGAAAAGTAAAATTATCACCATACATGGAAAATAAGCTAATATCTAGGTTTAATCTTAGATGGGGGTTTTGCATGCCTATGTGTCTATAGGATTTGCAATTTAATGCAGATTTTTTTTTTTCAGAAGAGTGGTATACTGAAAGTGGTTTTCAAATATTATGTCAACTAAAGCGTTTGTTTTGACTTTTTACTCCGAAAACACTGACTTAATAGAAACACCTCTTATGAACGACTATTTCTTTATACTCCTAAGTTACATAATTTGGCTTGTATCAAAGACATTTGGTGACATGCAAGTTGCACTGTTGAATATGGTGGCTAAGATGAAGGGTTTTCGGTACCTCTGGAAGCTGGATGACAAGGTACTGCTCAAGCCAGCGACAGGGCATGCCACCAAATTGATTAGAGACCAGGAGATTCAATGGAGAATAATGAACAAGAACTTTGACATCTCCTGTGCTGTTTCCCTAGCCTCCTTGAAGATAGGAATTACCAGGGGCACTTATTAAATATTTAACTTTCCAGACCTCTCACTTGAAGATTCTGATGCAGCGGTTTTAGGTGGAGCTTGAGAATTTGCGTGTTTAACAAGTACCCCAAGGAAGTTTAAAACACTGTGCAGTGATAGACTTTATCCACTGTGCTGAAGGGATAAAGGGACTCCTCTGCTGCAAGTGATGGGGTGGCAAGCTGAGTGTCACTATCCTGTGCCTTCTGAGGCTCTTCCTCTGGCACAGGAGAGCCACTGTCCACTATATGCACTACAAGAGGCACACCTTTGGTCTTTGACACTGAGTCATAAGATGGCATATAAATGTTTTTTCTCTGGTCCAAGATCCGCTATCTGAGAGGAAATAGTTTTGTGACTATGGATGCAGTCCTAGCTGCCTTACTTCCACTACAATCCTGAAATAGAGTGACAGTCATTAGCAATAATGGGAGGTTCACAGATGATTCACTCTATTGGTGATGACTCCTGTATTTTTAAAAAACAATTCTTTAATCTCTAGATTTCTTGGTAACCAGAGTATTTTCCTTTTCTTTCTTTTTCACTAATAGAAGCAGGAAAAATAATGGTTTACCCATTGAAACTTTCCAGCTTTTCTCTGGGCTTTGAATAGTTCAAGATAAAGCTAGAGCCCGTGCTAGGATAAAAATAGCTGGGACCTTGGATAAGCAGATTTGTGAGGATCTTTGTTGTTGTTGTAATCTGAACTGAAAAACTCTTGCTGCTTTAAGATTCTGTATCCTTGATCACCAAGATGAGGCACTGTTTAGAATCTGATTCTAAGCAGGGGTTATTACATAAACATTTACAGTCTTGCTCTTCCAGTTCCAGCATATATATGTTTCACGTAGTTTTGGGTATAGTTCCACAGAGTAGGTTAGCCATAAGCTTTCTAGTTTATTCTAAATGGAACTGTGCAACTGTACCATGAATAAAGAGCCTAGAGTTAATAGTGAGAATTTTTTCTAAAAACAGCAGAATTTAGCAATAGTCTGTAGTTACACGGGATAATAAGTGGCTCTAAAAACACACCAATATTCTTGGAATACATGCTTGAGGCCACTCAATGGACACATTTTCTGTTCAGTGTGGCCTGAGTACCAATTTTGCATGATATAATAGCAAACTAAATATCAGGAGGGACAGAAGGGGTTGTTTTTAAACCTGTTATAAAGCAGTCACTTTTATATAGTAAATTACTGGAAATAACAAGTACGATTTTACAGACTGCAAAATGAATAACCATGAGTTCCATGGATGCAGGAGTTGTACCCATTGTGTTAATTGTTGTATCCCTAGCTCCTGGTACATAATTGGTGCCTAATAACTTTTTCTTGCATAAATCAGGAAATGAATGAATATGCATTCTTGTTATATTAGAGGCTTATATGCAAATACTGTCCTTAAAAAGGAGCCAAAGGGTCTTGTATTGAAATTCCCGTATAGTCTGTCTTGGCCCACTTTCTGGGGGACTGAAAACTATTGTCATTTATAGTAATGATGGCCACATTTTTTTCTGGAGAAACAGTGGCCATTCAATAAGTATAGAGCAATAGTCTGCTTTAATTCTCCTTTCTGCCATTCCTAAAGCTTGACTTTCTTCTCATTTCACCTGCAAATTGCAGAGAAAGAAATAACAGAGTCATAGGAGCTCATAGGTTTGAAAGGATCCTAACAGCTATCTAGTAGTCCAAACATCTTTGGATTACTGGAGTCCAAATGCTGGAGAAATTTTACATCCCACTAAGTTGCCTGGCTGATATTTATCTTGCCCTAGGGATTGGCAGAAGCTTCCCATCTCTTGAGACGAATCATTCTCATCTTGTGTAGCCTAGATTGTTCAATCGATTTTCTAGACTATGCTGAAAATCTTTCTTCTAAGTTCTACCCATAAAGACCATACAGAACAAATCTTTCTTCCATATGACCGTCCTTTATACATTTGCATACAACATTCAAGTCCCCACATGGGTCTTTTCATAACAATTATGATAGTTGCCATTTATAATACATCAGGTCCTATGCTAAGCACTTTACAGGCATCATTTCATTTAACCTGCACAATAAACCCACACGGTAGGTACCACCATGATCTTCACTTTGTAATCTTAGAGAAGTTAAGTAATTGCCCAAAAGTCATAGAGATAGGAAGCTGCAAAACTGAGATTTGAACATGTTTAGATTAGAATTTGGTTTCAGGTCTACTTAACAATGAATTTCCCACTATTTGTTTGAGAAGCCCGGGCTGCTCTCTGTTATCGATGGCTAAATCAGTCCTAACAAATACACTCGCCAGTTTGCATTTTGCTGCATCCAGCTTCCTTTTGCATTTGGAAAAAGTGTTTTTTGTTTTTTTTTTTCCTGTCTCCAGTTTCATACTCTTTTTCCTTTTCCCCTAGATTCTTAAAGATCACTGAATGTGGTTTCAACTACTTCTGACGGGAATGAACTGTGTCTACAAAGCAGAACAAGTAAATTCCCACTCTGCCAGGCTGCTAGCTAGCATTTCAGGGTGGCATGCAGCCATTACTCTACCAACTCCTTCTTTCACTAAATATAAAATGTATATACTGCCCCACAGGGAGAGGGGAAATAGTTGGCAAGGTGAGAAAGGGAATGCATTTCCTTTTAGTTGTATCATCTTACATGAATTCATTCTCTTGTGGTTTAGAAAACAGACTTATTAGAGTCTATTTTCTGAGCCATTTTTGGGGTTTCTGAGACTATTGTTTGAGTGTTTTACAACTCTGTGTTGATTTGATATGGACAGATCATCCCAATGTTTCATCAGAGAAAGTATAATACTCCAGCTGACTTCCGTTACATAAACAAAGACAAATTATCTGAGAACATGGGAACAATGAGAGATCCTAGACATGGGGAAAGAGGAAGCGTATTGAGCCACAGGAGTTAAAAAAAATTCAAGCACACACATACACAACAACTACATCTTTAAAATAAAAATATGGGACCCCAAACATATCTATAATTCCTCTTTCTCCAGGATTTTCAAGCCTAGTCGGAAAGTAGCCCGTAGGCTACATTAAGCATGATGCTATTTTCCTGGTTTTTATCCACTCCGATTCACCTCTGATCTCATGCATACGCAGACTCAGGTTCTTTCAGCTTTCTTGTGATGTTCAATTCCTTTCCTTTTTTTCTACACTGGCTGTTCTCACTGATATCTGATATAACATTATAAATAGTACGCTGAGGTATTGGCTGCCCAGCAAGCTGAACAAGGTGGACTGGCTGTGACTGCCAGTGCCTGACATCCAGGGAAGTAGTAACACTGCTCCGTGGTACCAAAGTCACCTTGCTACCCTCTTCCTGGGCCCCAATCAGGCCAACATGCACCTTACAAAAAGCACAATTTAGGGTCAAGTTGGATTTCCCTCCTCCTCCAGGGACTGTAAAGAAATAAGAAAAAGGGCATATTGAGATTGAGCCAACTCTCATTACTGTATTGGAGAGCAGGTTTGTGCATCAATTATAATTCTCCCGCTATCGTCATTCAATCATTTCTTGCTTATTATTCTTATCAATTTTGCCAATGGGTTAGCATGGTCAGGAGGAGAAATTGGAAATCCAACTGATTTTCTTAGCAAATGGTGGAGAACAATCTTGAAAATAAACTACTGGTTACACAGAGATTTTACAATTATCCATGGACTTTGCTTATCTGTGCCCTCCCGATCACGTACTACCCCAGATAATTGAAAATGTACGGTATATGCATAACCATGTCAGTATGCAGCAAGATGACAGGGTGAAACAGCAGGTTTGGGTGATGCGGTAGACTGGTTGAAAACAATGCGATAAAGTCAGATAGCTGAAAACAAATTCAAAAACAAAAAGATAAAGTTACTGAACAAAACAGAATGCAAAATTAGTTTGGAAACATAATGGAAATAAATCCTTGTGTTTAATATTCAGTGTACAGGCCCATAAAAAGTCAATTAAAGGTTTAAAATTTCAGCACTGGTTCATATGTCACTGCATGTGTTCTTCGGTCCTGGTGCAGAGATGAGTTTTTTTTATTTTTTATTTATTTATTTTTTTATTTTAATAATAATCCTTTATTCATGAGGTCCCTTAGGCCTGCCATGCTCATGAGTCCATCAGTCAATGGAAAAGAACTGTTAGAAATATCGTAATAGTCCACCAGATCTGAGAGATGCAACACAAAAATGTGTTACAGCCAATACAATTAGTATAATTATTTTTAGCTCCAAAAATTATGGACTTCTTTCTACCATGGTTTATTTGCAGTCTCTTGAGATAGATAGCAACCTGTAATTTTATTCATTAGTTTTCCACCCCTCCCAAGGGAAAAAAAAAGTTAAATGCTAGGAAGCTGACATGATAAAGATAGCACAGAGGTTAGAGGGTTCACTCCAGCAGGAAATAGCACTTAACTGAGAGGCTACATGCAAAATTATTTCAACTCTAAATTCAGATTTTGTTTAAAGTAGAAAGTATTATTTCCTTCCTTCCCTGGGGGTTGGGGTAAAGGGGAGGTTGGACAGTTGATGACTGTTTCACACATTCTGGGCAATGAAAGCAGAGCTTGAAGGCTCCAGCCATTCCCTAGGGGATGTGACTGGGGCAGTCTTTGAAAACCCACCTCTGTTGTCCCCTCTTTGCCTCTCTTAGCTGTGCCAGGGCAGAAAAGGGGGGCAAGAGCAGCCATGCTGATACTTTCCTTCCCCAAACTGAGACCCCTGTCTTTATCCTGGTTCTTTGCTTTCTCAGCATACTAGGAGAAAGGAGAGGGACAATGATGCAACTTGAGGTCATTCCGTGAGACAGAAATTCCAAAAGGAGTGGGAGGGGCTTCTGAACAGCAGTCACTCACGGGGTCATGTCTCAGTTCATTATTATTTTAAAGAGGACAAGAGCATGGTAGGACTCGGATACCATGCAAGATTGTAAGGGGTGAGAAGTGCCAGGTGAGGTCAGCTCACAGGATTATAAAATGATAAGCTTGGAAAGACGTAAGGGAGGCATTTTCTGTGAGCTGTTTTGCTGATGAAAAATTTGTTTGTGGCTAAAGAATTTTCTTGGAGGCTATGACTTCTTTGATGTTTCAGGAAAGTAAGATTGAATATTTATGGATAGGTTTTGATGTTATGAGAACAGGTGCCAGCCCTTTCAGTTTTCGTTTGGACTTAGAAAGGCATGCTAACAGGTGAGGAGAGTGTTGGGTGTGTCTGCTGTCGCTATCACTATGAGGCATTGTGGGAGTTTTGATAGATCCTTCTTGGGCATCCAGCCAGGGTAATATCTTGATGCTAGATCTTATTCAAACAATAACCTTTCTACTACTTAGAGCTTTAATTTTGGGACAGACTGAAAGAAAGCTCCCTGAGCTTCAATTCCTGTTTGCATTAGTGCATTACTATAGTTACATGTGGCAGGCTTACTCTGGAAAGCAAAAATGCCACCTCACACTGCCCAAACAGTAGGATAACTCTGCGTTTCTGTATTCTCCTACCCTAGTTCCCTAGGAGAGATTTAGAGGGAGGTGGTGGTAAAGGCATTAAGCATCCATCTTTTCAAACTGCCAGTTTTCCCTTAGTCCTATGGTTCTGTATATAATTGGAAGAGTTCCTAGAGCAAACGAGGGCCGGGGTAGTAACTCAATCATCCCTGAATTTTATTAGTCAGACCATTACAGTTCTGTCTATCACGCTGAGATTACAAAAGCTCTAGGGCCTGGACTAGGTCTTCTCTTCTGTCTTACATAATATTAAACTCAAAACGGGCCCTTGAGAAATCACAAATACAAATAAAATGAATATAATTTAATACAAATGTCATTTGACTACTATATATAGATAACAATAATGGAAAATTTAAGGAAACTCTTAGTTAAATCTGTAAGTGAATTTAAGATTGGAACAGAAAAATAAAATATCTTCCATGGATTTCTCATTTTAAATTAGTGTGACATTTCAGTAAAATACTGAACAGGATCCAACTGATCTTTTAATTAACTCTTATGTGGGCTTTACTAGGGGCCATGCTTGGGAGTGAATCCCAGTCATAGCTTAGCTCAGTATAAAATGTGGCAATAGCTTCTAGAATTTGACCAAAACCTATCATTTGACACCTGTGTCCAATTAGTTCTCAAAATCTGTAGCTTCTTACATTGTATTCCTGGTATTTATTCCTTTCTGTTTAAAAAGAAATCAATCATTGTCACCTAGGTCTAGAATTCTAGGGCCTGGCAGGTGCAGGAAGCTGTAAGTATCATTTAAAATTTTACAATAATTAAAAATGTTTTTATATTATATTCATTATATTTAATAGAACTTCCAACTGTTTATACCATTTATTCATGGCTGCATGAAACTCGTATGGTGTCTACATCATATTATAGTACCAGGTCTTTCAAAAGACATATTTTTAACAACAGTTAAAGGAAATTTTATTCATTAGTTTTTATTTTATTCATAAAATAAATGGCAGTTTTTTTCCTTGATGCCTGTTTTTTAGGTTGTTTATGAAACTCTAAAGAATTTCATGTGGCTTTAAGGCAATTAATTGGTCTCCAAAGCAATCCAGATAGCCCTACTTGTCCTTAATTGCCCTTTACTCCTCAATTTTAATTGTCTCAGTGCTCTTAGTCTTTCATAAAGACAATTAACTACTCCTTCTCCATTCTTCTTGGTTTACTTTTAAAAATTCCTTTTAGGTGACCCTTTTTTCTCCTATGCCCAACTGGATCCTTTAATTAACCCTTGTGTGGGCTTAACTAGGGGCCATGCTTTGGAGTGAATCCTAGTCATAGCCACTTCTGAACACAGTGCTAAATTTTCTCTGCCCTTGACCAGGATGTAAGTCTTTTT
>NW_012101543.1:2666961-2671814 GCF_000951045.1 Mandrillus leucophaeus | reverse complement strand
GATAGGTTTTGATGTTATGAGAACAGGTGCCAGCCCTTTCAGTTTTCGTTTGGACTTAGAAAGGCATGCTAACAGGTGAGGAGAGTGTTGGGTGTGTCTGCTGTCGCTATCACTATGAGGCATTGTGGGAGTTTTGATAGATCCTTCTTGGGCATCCAGCCAGGGTAATATCTTGATGCTAGATCTTATTCAAACAATAACCTTTCTACTACTTAGAGCTTTAATTTTGGGACAGACTGAAAGAAAGCTCCCTGAGCTTCAATTCCTGTTTGCATTAGTGCATTACTATAGTTACATGTGGCAGGCTTACTCTGGAAAGCAAAAATGCCACCTCACACTGCCCAAACAGTAGGATAACTCTGCGTTTCTGTATTCTCCTACCCTAGTTCCCTAGGAGAGATTTAGAGGGAGGTGGTGGTAAAGGCATTAAGCATCCATCTTTTCAAACTGCCAGTTTTCCCTTAGTCCTATGGTTCTGTATATAATTGGAAGAGTTCCTAGAGCAAACGAGGGCCGGGGTAGTAACTCAATCATCCCTGAATTTTATTAGTCAGACCATTACAGTTCTGTCTATCACGCTGAGATTACAAAAGCTCTAGGGCCTGGACTAGGTCTTCTCTTCTGTCTTACATAATATTAAACTCAAAACGGGCCCTTGAGAAATCACAAATACAAATAAAATGAATATAATTTAATACAAATGTCATTTGACTACTATATATAGATAACAATAATGGAAAATTTAAGGAAACTCTTAGTTAAATCTGTAAGTGAATTTAAGATTGGAACAGAAAAATAAAATATCTTCCATGGATTTCT
The DNA here is from genome assembly GCF_000951045.1 of Mandrillus leucophaeus. Classification (NCBI taxonomy): domain Eukaryota; kingdom Metazoa; phylum Chordata; class Mammalia; order Primates; family Cercopithecidae; genus Mandrillus; species Mandrillus leucophaeus. The sequence goes on along the minus strand of NW_012101543.1, from coordinate 2,670,995 downwards.
CATTTTAAATTAGTGTGACATTTCAGTAAAATACTGAACAGGATCCAACTGATCTTTTAATTAACTCTTATGTGGGCTTTACTAGGGGCCATGCTTGGGAGTGAATCCCAGTCATAGCTTAGCTCAGTATAAAATGTGGCAATAGCTTCTAGAATTTGACCAAAACCTATCATTTGACACCTGTGTCCAATTAGTTCTCAAAATCTGTAGCTTCTTACATTGTATTCCTGGTATTTATTCCTTTCTGTTTAAAAAGAAATCAATCATTGTCACCTAGGTCTAGAATTCTAGGGCCTGGCAGGTGCAGGAAGCTGTAAGTATCATTTAAAATTTTACAATAATTAAAAATGTTTTTATATTATATTCATTATATTTAATAGAACTTCCAACTGTTTATACCATTTATTCATGGCTGCATGAAACTCGTATGGTGTCTACATCATATTATAGTACCAGGTCTTTCAAAAGACATATTTTTAACAACAGTTAAAGGAAATTTTATTCATTAGTTTTTATTTTATTCATAAAATAAATGGCAGTTTTTTTCCTTGATGCCTGTTTTTTAGGTTGTTTATGAAACTCTAAAGAATTTCATGTGGCTTTAAGGCAATTAATTGGTCTCCAAAGCAATCCAGATAGCCCTACTTGTCCTTAATTGCCCTTTACTCCTCAATTTTAATTGTCTCAGTGCTCTTAGTCTTTCATAAAGACAATTAACTACTCCTTCTCCATTCTTCTTGGTTTACTTTTAAAAATTCCTTTTAGGTGACCCTTTTTTCTCCTATGCCCAACTGGATCCTTTAATTAACCCTTGTGTGGGCTTAACTAGGGGCCATGCTTTGGAGTGAATCCTAGTCATAGCCACTTCTGAACACAGTGCTAAATTTTCTCTGCCCTTGACCAGGATGTAAGTCTTTTTCTTTTTTAATTTCAATAGTTTTTGGGGCACAAGTGGGTTCCGGTTATCTGGATGAATGCTATAGTAGTGAATTCTGAGATTTAGTGCACCTGTCACCCAAGTAGTGTACATGGTACCCAATTTGCAGTTTTTTATCCCTTACCCCTCTCTCATCCTCTCCCTTCTGAGTCTCCAATGTCTGTTATACATATATATATAGATATAGATATACATACATATAGATATATACTCTATATATCTTTGTGTTCTCATAGCTTAGCTCCCACTTATAAGTGAGAACATATGATATTTGATTTTCCATTCCTGAGTTACTTCAGTTAGAATAATGGCCTCCAGCTCCATTCAAGTTGCTGCAAAATACACTATTTCATTCTTTTTTTATGGCTGAGTAGTATTCCATGGTGTATATATACCACAGTTTCCTTATTCACTCATTGATTGATTGATTCACTCATTGATTGATTCAACTCACTTAAGTTGGTTCCATTTCTTTGCAATTGGAAATTGTGCTGCTCTAAACATAAGTGTGCATGTGTCTTTTTCATATAATGATTTTTTTCCTTTGGGTAGACCCAGTAGTGGGATTGCTGGATCAAATGGTAGTTCTACTTTTAGTTCTTTAAGGAATCTCCTTACTTCTTTCCATAGAAGTTGTACTAATTTACATTCCTACCAGCACAGTGTAAGTGTCGGGATGTAAGTCTTCGTCCATTTTTTTCTTTTCTTTCTTTTTTTCTATAAAGACAAGGTTTTACTGTGCTCTCCAGGCTGGCCTCAGGTGATCCTCCCATCTCGGCCTCCCAGAGCGTTGAATTACAGACTCGAGCTACTGTACCTGGCTGACCCATTTCTTGTTAAACTTGAGACACCCACCATCCACCTTTAATGACCTTGAGTAATTAGTTCCATTGCATGCATCTGGTTCAGGCAAAGCCATGTACGTTGGCATGAACATTTGTATAGTACTTAGACCAGGATCTGGTATCTTTTTAACTGCTATGCAATTGCTAAATGCATAAAAAAGTCACTTGTGCCCTATACGTACTTGGTGTTCCAGACCAGATTGTGACTTGCTTATATTCATCTTACCCTAACTAAGGCCCTTGCTAAGGGCCATAGCTAGAGGGTGCTGAAGCTGGCTTGCACTGGCTTACCAGTCACTAGTTAACTTTTCAGGAGTTTTGTGAGCTGGTTGTAAAACATTGCCATAATTAAAAATTAAATTATATGAACTTGTAATTAAACAACTTATTTTGAAAAAAGAGGTAATAAATACTCAAAGCTTATCACTTCTTAATGGTTTTACTACATTCTAATGTTATCTATGTGCTTGAGGTTATGTCTATTGTATCTACCATGGATAGCACACAGCCACAGGGCAGCTTACTGCCATGGTTCTTTCTTTCTTTCTTTCTATTTTTTTTTTTTTTGAGAGGGAGTCTCACTCTGTCGCCCAAGCTGGAGCGCAGTGGCCGGATCTCAGCTCACTGCAAGCTCTGCCTCCCAGGTTTACGCCATTCTCCTGCCTCAGCCTCCCAAGTAGCTGGGACTACAGGCGCCCTCCACCTCGCCCGGCTAGTTTTTGTATTTTTTAGTAGAGACGGGGTTTCACTGTGTTAGCCAGGATGGTCTTGATCTCCTGACCTCATGATCCACCCATCTCGGCCTCCCAAAGTGCTGGGCGAGAGCCACCGCGCCCGGCCGATTGTTTCTTTCAATGGCTGTTCTTCAATAGATAGATGGTGGAAACCTCATGATGCTTTATGTATTACTCTATATCAAAAATGCTTTTCTAACCAATACCATTGATTTTTTTTTAAATTGCTTGATGTATTATACATACGAAAAATGCATAAACATGTGGGTATAGTTAATAACTATTATGTAGTAAATATCAATGAAACCACTATCTAGGGCAAAAAAATAGAACACAATTAGAAACCGCTTGATATCTCTCCCCACATAGAGGCAACCACTCTCTGGACTTTGTAATAATCTCTTACTTGTATTTCTTTATGGTTTTGCCACTCATTTCCATATAATTTCTCACCATAATTTATTTCTGCTTTAGAATTTTATGTTACTGAAATACAGTGTGTATATATCTGGCCTTTTTCTTTTCAAATTTTTCTTCTGTGCTTCAGACATGCTGTCATTTGTACTGAAAAAAAAATCCTTTAAACCTAGTGACAAGTGGGCATTTGATCAATTTCAATGAACTCATACAGCTAAGTGGAGACGAAATTTAATGGAGATGGTGGACAGAGGGGCCCACATCCATCTCAGCTATATTTTTTTTAAACCCCAAATTGCCCTCCGGCCCCTTCCATTTTTTCTTCTGGAAGCCAGGCCACCAGAGCTCAAGCACTCAGCCACTTTGTACAGCAGCTACATTACCTGTATATTTGCTCTTCCCTCATTTCCTCTGAGCTCTGAGATCCAAAGTCCTACAGAGATATGGATCCCACTGCAATCTTCCAAGGGTGACACCTGGCTGGTGGGAGTTGGCCATATCTTTAGGGGGGCCAAGTAAGCACTTGGCATTTCCTTGAAGGCTGCCAGGATTGCTGCCCGGGATGCCTCCCTCCCCCACATAGTGGGGACAGGCCTGCTCTGACGGGGCATATGTAGCATGGAAGCAGCATGTAAAAGCCATGATGGGTGTGGGTGGCAGGTCAGCATGCTGGTCAGTGTGAGCACGGCCTCCTGGTGGGGCCAATCCCAAACTCCTTGAGCCGGATTTCTATAGTTCTTGAAGGGAGTCTATGTACAGGAGATGGAAATTTGGGGAGTTGATGTGCATAGGTACTCAGTCATCAAAAAGGAGTCCTCCTTTAGCATGAGAACAGAGCCCTGGAATCCCTCTGGTGTTCCAGGAATAACCCTTTAGCTTCTAAATTGAGGAAACATTCTGATGTTCTCAGGGAAGTTGCTGGGCAGCTTCAGGGAAGCCGACATGTTGTGTAGCCCTCAGCGGAGTTATGACAATGGCTTTTTTCAATGATTAAGGAAGTAACTCAATATTTTATCATTGTTTCAACTGTACTCTTGTGCAATGGACAAATACTAGTCCTGGGTGTATGTGTGTGTGGTGAGGGACAGAATCCATGTACTC
>NW_012101543.1:2631608-2661856 GCF_000951045.1 Mandrillus leucophaeus | reverse complement strand
CATTTTTTGACATCTTACACCAACTATATCCCTGATGAATTTCAGAAGATGATGAATACAAAGAATAAAAAGTGATTCAAAGGAAAAAGTTCTTATCTATAAAGGAAAAGAAATTATATTGGTTTTAGACTTCCCATCAACATCACTTGATACAAAAAATAACAGTTTAGACCCGGCGGGGTGGCTCACGCCTGTAATCCCAGCACTTTGGGAGGCCGAGGCGGACGGACCACGACGTCAGGAGATTGAGACCATCCTGGCTAACACGGTGAAACCCCATCTCTAGTAAAAATGCAAAAAATTAGCCGGGAGTGGCGGCGGGCGCCTGTAGTCCCAGCTACTTGGGAGGCTGAGGCAGGAAAATGGCTGAACCCGGAGGCAGAGCTTGCAGTGAACAGAGATTGCGCCACTGCACTCCAGCCTGGGCGACAGAGTAAGACTCTGTCTCAAGGAAAAAAAAAAAAAAAAAAAATTAACAGTTTATTTACTCTAAGTTATAAAGGGAAAGATTTGATCCTAAAATTCTGTTCCAGTCCAATTTTTTGTTTCTAGAAACAAAAAATTGTCTCCCATTTATCCTTTATGAAAAATTTATTTGAGAATATATCTAAAGAAATAAAAATAGATCTATGAGAAAAGAAGGTATGGAATCCAAGAAGCATTAAAACTTGTCTAGTAATATAATAAAGTCCTAGGATGATCCAAATTATAGCATGAAGCCCAACGTTGCACAAAGAATGTCTTTAAAAAGAAAGTAGATTGTATTACAAAATTGTATTGTCAGGGCCAGGCGAAGTGGCTCGTGCTTGTAATCCCAGCACTTTGGGAGGCCGAGGTGGGTGGATCACTTGAAGTTAGGAGTTTGAGACCAGCCTGGCCAAAATGGTGAAGCCTGGTCTCTACTAAAAATACAGAAAAAAAATTAGCCAGGTGTGGTGGCAGGATCCTGTAATCCCTGCTACTCAGGAGGCTGAGGCATGAGAATAGTTTGAGCTCAGGAGGCGGAGGCCACAGTGACCCCAGATCACACTACTGTACTCCAACCTGGATGGAGCAGTGAGGCTCCATCTCAAAAAAAGAAAAAAAAAATTGTTGTGAAGAAATTGTGTGATCTTCAGTGAGATACCGTCTCACACCAGTTAGAATGGCGATCATTAAGTCAGGAAACAACAGGTGCTGGAGAGGATGTGGAGAAATAGGAACACTTTTACACTGTTGGTGGGAGTGAAAATTAGTTCAACCATTGTGGAAGACAGTGTGGTTATTCCTCAAGGATCTAGAACCAGAAATACCATTTGACCCTGTAATCCCATTGCTGGGTATATACCCAGAGGATTATAAATCATTCTGATAAAGACACATGCACACATATGTTTATTGCAGCACTATTTACAATAATAAAGACTTGGAACCAAGCCAAATGCCTACCAGTGATAGACTGGATAAAGAAAATGTGGCACATATACTCCATGGAATACTATGCAGCCATTAAAAAGAATGAGTTCATGTCCTTTGCAGGGTCATGGATGAAGCTGGAAACCATCATTTTCAGCAAACTAACACAGAAACAGAACACCAAACACCATATGTTCTCACTCATAAGTGGGAGTTGAATAATGAGAACACATGGACACAGGGAGGGGAACATCACATACTGGGGTCTGTCAGGGCATGGGGGACAAGGGGAAGGAGAGCATTAGGATAAATGGCTAATGCATATGGGGCTTAAAACCTAGATGATGGGTTGATAGGTGCAGCAAACCACCATGACACATGTATACCTATGTAACAAACCTGCATGTTCAGCACATGTATGCCAGAACTTATAGTATAATAAAATAATATAAAATAGAAAATAAAAAAAGTTAAAAAAAATCATGTGATCTTATTGATAAGATAATGATTTGTTTTACTAATCACTGGAAAGAGGACAATAAGAAGGCCTGGGAAAAGTGACTCTTAAAAAAAATCATAATCCCAATGTTAAGCAAAGTAAAATGTGACGTGAATTTGAGTAACTGATGGATTGTCAGACAAGCAATCTTATTGGATGCTGATGTTTGGGACATTTTCTTTCCACACAGCTGACAGTTAGGCTTACTGGGAAGTTCCAATGTGATAACGTTTGAAGGCACCCAACACGACACCTTGTATATAGTAACTGCTCAAAGGTTAGTTCCTTCTTTATTATTCCTGCCTTACCTTCTAGCACTTCCAACTGCTTTTGGCCAAAACTTGTATTTTAAATAAGTGTGTAAGACTTCCAAACTTTGTAAATGATGTTTCAATCATTAAAAAAGTTGTTTAATTTCTCTTTAGGAAGAAGTGACAGCAGCTTGGCCAGTTATAAGGAAATCAGATGACTGCTTTGGATTGCACACGAAGTTCTAAAGATTAAATAATACTCAGAAATTTTTTGGGGGTGAAATTCTTGATACTCTCAATACCTTAAAAGAATAATGTAGTGACTGAAAATACAATATTAGGACACAAACACCTGTTCTCTCTGAAGGAAAAGCAGTATATTATAACAGATCAAAGTGATACATTTATGATTGCTTTACTCTTTTTCTCCTTTCTTTACAGCAAAGCATATATTCCCACTGCTCTGTAGCTATAGACATTTCAAGGAGATTGGTGTGTTTCAATAGGTTTCCTGTCCTTCCTTCAAAAGAAGCCGAGTGCATGAAAAATTCTAGGCAGATCATTAAAATTGTAATAATATCCCAATGTGGAAGATGAAAGGGAAGAACTCTGCCTCATGCTGGATTTATTTTTAGTGCCCAATGGGTGTTTTTTTTGTCTGGTACTCGGATCAGGTCACCCCAGAAGGAAACGATCACATTAACATTGGTGTTTGCTGTGAGATATATTATTTAGTGGGACTGTAACCTTTGAAACATAGATGAAAATGAATGGAGATGATCCTGCATCAAATTCCATTTATTGAAACCAGCTATTTTGGCTAGTGATGTGCCTGACAATTCAAAGTAAACTCATCTCTTTTGAAACAATTTATTGCCCAATTTCAGATAGCAATCTATTGCCTGATGCACGCCGGACCACACGCAAAGTGTCTGTCAGTGGCCCGAGAGTCTTAGAGTCATATTTTATTTGCTTCCACATCAATAGAGCCCTAATCTCACTTCAGAATTTTCTACAAAGGCAAAGTCAATAGGGATTGATATCGTATCTGTTAATGAGAAGCAGGTCAGTTATTGACGACTGTTATTCTGAGAGAATCCCAGAGCTGCCCATCCTCCTGGCTTCTGACTCACTTTTCCATTCTTTCATTTCATTAGAGCCTCATCAGAGTGAGATTTGAGGAACACGTAGGTGGCAAAATGCAGGGAAGCTAATTTTAATACTTCAGGAGCTTTGGGAAAAGATTTATGGGGAGGAAGTTATCTAGAAACTAGAAATCTTCATTTGATTTCACCAAGTGACTTCATCGAATGATTGGCTTTGAATGTTCACATAAGAACAGTATTTTCACAATAACCATTAAAAAAAAACACACAACCCAAACCTGTTAACAGGCAATGTTCTTTTTGCTAACTTTGCAATTTTGGGAAAGATACTTAACCTCATTCAGCTTTAGTCTCATTTATAAAAATAGCTGGGAAGTAATAGCTTCTACGTCATTGGGTGGTGGGGAACATTAATTGAGATGAGTTAACATATGATAGCTGTGCATATTAAATATAAATTTAATATTATATATTATAGGATCTAAACATTCATAAGATTAGTGAAGAATAACAAAAATGTGGGATCTTTTGAATCAACAAAAACACGCAGAATTTTTCTGTTGTCAGATTTTAATTTAAAGATTTGTGAAATGCTCCAAATTTGAAGTTAGGCCATTTAAAATTTTAGTAGAACACAAAGTTTCACCAGGTTTCTTTCTGGAACTGCTGCATAAAATGCTAACGTGACTTTGATGTCATTTACACTTCCCTTTGTCTTTTCTGTCCGTCTATAACCACTCTTCCCTCTTCTCCACCTATTGATAGGTGCCCATTGCAGGTTTTGACTATGAGGCCTTTAAATCCATCACATATTTGTACAATAAATTTTGGAGGAAAATCTAAAGCACCTTTTGGGATTGCCGATCCTATTTAATCTAAAAATACTAGAATTCTATTAAGTAATTTTTTTTCTTCTTTCATTTTTCTTTTTTTAAATTTTTTTAGGCGGAGTCTCCCTCTGTCACCCAGGCTGGAGTGCAGTGGTGCAATCTCGGCTCACTGCAACCTCCGCTTCCCAGGTTCAAGAGTTTCCTACCTCAACCTCCCAGGTAGCTGGGATTACAGGCATATGCTACCAGGCCTGGCTAATTTTTGTATTTTTAGTAGAGATGGAGTTTGACCATGTGATCTGCCTGCCTCGGCCTCCCAAAGTACTGGGATTACAGGCGTGAGCCACCACGCCCGGCCTCCATTAGGTAATTTTTAGAATCGACTTCGAAAGTCACGGAGAATGATCTCTGAAAAAATGTGAAATGCTCCTCATCTGATGTATTGCATGTTTAAAGCTTTAAAGCATGTGACTATATATCTTAATTGACAAATTTTTCGAAGGGTTTTATTTTTTTAAAATTTAATTAATTTATTATTATTTTTTGAGATGGAATCTCGCTCTGTTGCCCAGGCTGGAGTGCAATGGCCTGATCTAAGCTCACTGCAAACTCTGCCTCCTGGGTTCATGCGATTCTCCTGCCTTAGCCTCTCAAGTAGCTGAGATTACAGCCGTGCACCATCACCCCTGGCTAATTTTTGTATTTTCATTGGAGTCAGGATATCACCATTTTGGCCAGACTGGTCTCAAACTCCTGACCTCAGGTGATCCGTCTGCCTCGGCCTCCCAAGTGCTGGGATTATAGGCGTGAGTCACCACACCCGGCCTCAAAGGATTTTATTTCTATAATTAATTTCACTAGATTATTTTCTAGATCAGGCACAGTATTTTTAGTTGTTCTCTGTTTCTCCTGGAATTTTAATTAGAATCATCTTGGTCCTCATTATTCGAGTTCTCATATGTCTTAACAGGTTCATATTTTGCATCTCTCTGTCCTCTCTACTCCTTTCTAGGTCATTTGTGTGTGGGCCTGCGTGTACTAGTTCATCAATTCTCTCTTCGGCTGGGGTTTATTTTCCATTTAGCCCATTGATTGAGATTTTAATTTCAACATTTGATGTTTCCTTTGTATGAGTTTTATTTCAAATATAACTTTCAAATTTTAAATAATTTCTTTTTGATGGGTGATCTCTGATTTTATCATCTATTTTAATTGTTTTGTAGATAGTCATGGTGTATTCTACAGCTGCAATTACAGTCTCTGCAGCCCCTGGATCTATTGTTTCCTCTCCCTTTCTCAGTCAATAGTGGTGTGTTTTCAAGTATGTTTGGCGGATATATTTTGTGAGTTTCTTGCTTAATCTTCATTGATGACTGTTCTTTGTGCCTAAACCGAACAGTTGAGCAGTCTTTGTGTAGATTTCCCTTTTTTTTTTTTCTTTTGGGTGGCACTATCCACGTGGGACTACCACGTTCTACATGTCAGAACCAGGCTGTTGTTCTGCGACTCATATTGGTCCAAGGCTGGCTAATGGCTCAGTTTCCAGACAGCACTGCTTCCCTCCTTGAATTCTGCTCATCCTGGATGTCTGCTGTCTGTTCTGGCCCAAGTGACTTTCTTTAAAGAGAGTATGTTCTTGGAAAATGTTCCCATTTCTATGTGACTAGCAATATTTCGAATGGTATGTTACTTCCAAACTTTAGTTATTCTGTGGAGGGATGTCCCCTTGAACCTCCTAACCAGGCATACTGTTGGAAGCAGAAATCTGTTATATGCCATACACACACACACACACACACACACACACACACTTTACAAGCGATCTGAGCATGCTATACCTTACGTGAGTAGTTTTTTGAGTGAGTACATTTCAGATAAATGACATCTCTCTCTCTTGAACTCACCATTTTATTAACTGTTAATTATAATACTCCGTGCTAAATCTGGAATGAAATCAGATTTTTCCAAATAAAAAGATACTTAATATTTGTTTATTATTTTACTTCATAACATGTATATATATTCTTTTGTATATACCAAGTTTTTCATTTATCTGAAAAGAGATCGATACACAGGATCAAAAAGTAGACGTGGAAAGAATTGGTTGCCAGTTACCTCACAAACTACCTAACATGAGGATGAGTATGTATTAGATAAAATGACATAGATAACAATAAGAAGAAAAAAAGAACATGTGGAAATAGGAAGATTACTGGATGAAATAGGATCATATGAAGGCTTGGGCTATTTCTATAAAATGGAGAAATAAAACCAGGTGTCTTTCCAAGGCATCAGGCTACCCAACTAACTGGGAAAGTTCAACAATATAGATTAGCTATGAGGCCTACCTGGGGTAGGGGCAGCATCCTCAGAGTGATCCAGGGTTTGTGGGGCTGCATAAACAGGTAGTGAACTTTTTCCCAAGAATCAAATCAGCTCATATTAAATGGCAGATTGAAAACTTCAGTAAAACTACTAAAACATTTTACATTTGAAAGTTTACAATATCACCACTCCCTATAAAATACTCATCTCCACAAGCTATAAATATAAAAAATCATCTTTTGGGCTGGGCGTGGTGCCTCATGCATGTAATTCTAGTACTTTGGGAGGCTGAGGTGGGAGGATCGCTTGAGGCCAGAAGTTTGAGACCAGCCTGGGTAACACAGTGAGGCCCCATCTCTATTAGAAACATCTTCTTTTGGCTGAAATTAACTTTCCTGTTATACTCATTAATTCTGTGCTATGCTTCAGGGTGGCACAAGCTCATGTTCTGAGAGGCCTGCCTTTTATTTTTAAGTACATAAAAATCCCAACAAAATGGTGCTTTGGTATAAAAAGGGAGAGCTCATAATCTAGGGGTCCAAATTTGGCGCTTTTTCTTTCTTCCAAAACAAGTTCTCAAAATATATCAAGGTCTTAATTCATGAGAAGGATTATGGTGCAATTTGCAAGAAGTTGTCTTTCCAAAATGCTAATCATCATTCTGTAACTGTTCTTTAAAATTTTTTTTAATGGATCTAATTTTCACTAGACAATGTCGGTTGTATAAGTACCATGTGCTATGTCCCAAGGGACTCCCAGGCAACTAGGACACGCATCCTCTGCCTGTAGTTTGCCTATAGTCTACAAATCATAGAGAAGCAATTAAGCTGCAAGTTTTATGACACATGAGGGGCAAAGAAAGGGCTATGTGATTTGTATTTGTGCATTGGACAAGATAAAACCCAGTTAATAAGCATACATGTAGATATGCTTATAAAGCCTGCATATTAATAAAGTTTGAAAGGATATGCAAAAGTATTAACCATGAGTGGTAATTTGTGGGTGGTAGGATGATGTATGAGCTTTACTTTCTTCGTTTTTGTCTGTTTGAAACATTTTCTGTAATAATCACAAATTACCTGTTAATCTTTAAAATGATTAGTGTTCAAGCATTCGATGAGAAAATTGCAATGACCCTTATAGGTAGGGATTAAAGTGTTGTCTTTTAAATTGTGGCTCTTAGACAGACTGCATGCTTTTTGCTGTGGGTAAAATGCTGAGTAAATTACCACCAGTCAACAACCTTAGTGGAGCTTACGGCAATGCAATGAACAATTACAAGTGTGATAAGTGCTGCACTGTAATAGGAAAAGTGCAGACTTTATGACAGTAATAATAAGAATAACAGCTTCATGTTAAGTATTTTAAAAAAATATAACCTTCACAATAAGTCTATTAAGAATGCCTAATTATCACTTACTTTCCTGTTTTTTACATATGAGAAAACCAAGACTTAGAGAGGCTGAATTAACTTACTCAAGATTACATGGTTATGTGTTTAAGCGTCATGAGATCTAAAGCCTGTTTTCAGATGGTTTGCCTAAAGGGCAGTGTGTGTGTGCACATCTGTATCTATGTCTCTACATAATATCAGTGGCAAGTTACTGTGCTAATTGTGTTTTTCTTTCAGATTTACTGGTAGGTTAAATATTTCAAAATTAAAAGAAAGGTTACCCAACTGGGAAGAGTTGGGATTCAAATAGGAATCTAACACTGAAACTCACATACTTAACCAACTTTGCTGCAGTCATTTTGTTACAAGTAATCTCTCAGTTCTTCAGGCATATGTATCATTTTATGTGAGGCAATAGGAACAACATATTAATATATGGTGAAATATTAAGTGTGTAAACCTGCTTTAAAAGACCCAATTTTCTTGTAGCCTCAATTGACTATTTCAAAAGATAGTATACCTAATTTGGACCCTTGGAGCATTTGACTGCTAAAACCTATTTTGTATCTCTTTTCTGAAGTGTGTGCAATTTGACTGATTGATTTGTCATTTGAGAAGTATTTATTAATCACCTACCATATACTCAGTCCTAGGGTAGATGTGGCTGATATAGAAGAATTCAAGTTCAAAATATTCTACCTTTTAAAGCATTTACAGCCTTGCCAAGTAGACATAATACATGTAAAACAAGAATGAACAACACCAACACAATTATATAAGCAGAATTTTTGATATAGACTAAGTTCTTAAAAAAGTAAAAAGACAAGTCAATGTGGTCTGGAGCAATCAAAGAATGCTTCATGAAGAAGGCAATCTTAGAATTGCTTTGAAAGCTGGTTAAGACTGAAAAGTTTAGAAAAGGGCATTCCAGATAGAAAAAATATAATCAATGACACAGGGGTATGTTGTGTTCATGGAGTGATGATACAGCCTTACAAAGAGGGTCTCTGATAGTGGGATGAGTTGGTTGAAACACATTCATTCTAAGCTGAGGGGTCTATTCTTGTTATTATAGGAAGAACAAACAAGCAATTGAAGGTTATACTTATCAGAGTGTGGCATGATGAAGCTTTCTGTTTGGAAATCCCCATTTTCTACTTTTATTGTTGAGGCTCTGTCAGAATCACTTTCATCGAGTTGGGTTCTTGTGTTACAATCACAACTTTCAATAAGAAATCTGCACAAATCGGTCTGTCAACTTGTTACTGCATTCACTATGGGGATGCTGTCAAATGCCTCATCTGCTACATCTCTCGGGGCCTCTATGTTGGGGACAAGGAGCTTCTCTCCCATGTTTTTGATTGGATGTGGAGAAAGTCCTGCAGTGCATCACTCCTCATATCTTTTGGCCTCTCACTCGTATTTCTCCCTTGGGTAGGAGTGAGTTAATCATATTGGTGATTTTGGAAGAAGGACTGGGCAAGGATAGCTTCTTCCCTCTCTCCTCTTCTTTTTGGACGTGATTCTCCCCACAAACAGAGTATGTACCCAACTGCCCTCTGCCATTCTGGAAGCTTAGTGGTAAAGGATCGGGCCCTGCTTCCATTGGAAGCCCCTGGGCAGGGAAGACTGAGAAAGTCTGTCTAATTCTGCGTTCTGTGTTTACGCCCACCTGAGTGCATACATAAGTTATATTCTAACATCAGCTTTATCAGGGATTATGTTGTTTTAGTTTCATTGGCTTATTCCTTTACTCCTTTCGTCTTATTTTTCAGTTGCAATAAACCCTGGGTAGGAAAGAGGATTACTACTTATTGAGCCTCCTCAACGTCCCATCATCTTACAAAAGCAATGTCCATATTTTGAACATTAACAACTATGGAATCTATGTCTTACATTTTATTTAGTCTCTCTGATTGTTCAAAACCAAATTTTTACTGAAGTAGAAACACTGTATATGATTTTAGAGTCTACATATCTGTGTTTTATTCCTTCCTGATATTGTGTTTGCATTCTAACATATTTTCTGTAGTTCTGATTTTTAAGTCCATAGTGAACTTTTTTATTATATGTGCTTTCTATATGCCACTCAAATATTTTTGTGGAGTGAGGCCAGGTTTAAATAATATGGTGCTTCCATGATATATTGACAGGCCTGAGAGATTGGCAGCTGGATATAGAAAAGGAAGGAGAGAAGTTTATTAAAAGTGATTGAAAGTCTCATGTAAGTAAGTGACTATAAGAAGGAGGTATCACAGTGAGATGGTGAGACAGATGGCAGGTGATGGGGCTCTAGAGAGGAGCTCAGGAAAATGAAAAAATGAAACAAAGTGCTAAAGAATGGAGAGAGAGAGAGAGAGAGAGAGAGAGAGAGAGAGAGGATAACCATATGTAACCATACGTAGCTTCAGAGGAATTTCCATAGTTGATGTCAAGAAACAAGTGAAACCAGAAAATAAAATGAAAAAGAATCAGACAAAAGGGGAAGAGAAAGGAGAGAAAGTAATGTCCCTGAAACCGTGGGAAGATTCAGGTAGTAAAATGCAAATGCCACATGGTTTGAAAACTGCAAAACAAAGTTTCAGGAGAGCGATGACTCTAAGTGTTTTACTAGGCAACAGGTTCTTCGAAGCATTTATCTTTCAATAATTTTCTGATTCCAGAAATATTTACATGACACTCATTATAATACCATGTAACTTATGCTTTACATATGATAAGCAATATAAAGGACTTGATTGATGAATCTTGGTAGCTGCTATGTCGTGTAAGGTTGTATCCCTGAAGATTTCCGCTATATTGTAAGGCTGACTGTGAGTGCACAGAATGTGGGTGCACATACACAGCTGCGAGTGTGTGAGCAGGGAGAATATAATCAAGCTGGCCCCTCTCCCTCCTTACTAAAGAAGAAGCACTTAATTCTGTGGTATGCACATTCATGCTAGGAACTCTGACATTCTTGGGCATATTGTGCAGTTTGTTTAGAGAGCATTTCTTTGATTTTAGGCTGGGGGAAAATGTTCCTACTGCCAGTCACTTTGCCCATGTGGGCGTGTAGGCGGGTGGGTGGGGGTGGGCTGACTGTGCAGCTGCTCTGCAGACAGTCCTCTGATTGATCGCCTGATTTCTACCCCTTTCCCACTCTGATTCTGAGCGTGGAGTTTTGCTTGAGCTGTGCTGGAAAGAATGGCTTCTTCCTCCCCTGCAGCCCTCTCCTCTGCTTGTTCTTGACAGCAGCCTGCCCCACTCCCCACTTTCCATCTGCACAATTCCACCTGCATTCTATTTTCTAGAAATCATTCAAACTGCCAGTCTGCTAAATGATCACTCCTTCCTCTTGGGGCTGCTATGAATTTATTTTCTTCTTTGTTTTAAACCACTGTCATTTCAATGAGATCTTTGGAGGGAGGGGCTGTAAATGTTTACGTGTTTAATCTACCACCTTAAACTGCAAGTCAGTGCTCAACCTCATTTGCCAGGACCCCCACTTGTCACTGTTCCTAGTAGACTTTTGAAATATTTTTATTTCTCAAATTGCATTTATGATAAATTATGATGATAAATACATATATTTTCCCTTTAAAAGCTCATTATGAAAGGCCAAGCAAAGCTTCTGATCAGCATGAGGTAAAGTACGATATCAAGCTGAATTGACACGATTCCAGCAAAAGACAAGAAATTTGATGTTTTCATTTTCTAACGTGGGTATTGTGCCTGAAAATATATTATTGATGTCAAGAGCTGGTTCAGATTCCCCACGTATTTATCAAACAGTAGTTATGTTTCATGCATGCTGCTAGACTCTGGCTATATTCATGGACAAAATAGATGTCTGCCCTCATGGTGTTTATAGATTAGTGGACAGAAAGGCACTGAAGACATCCAAGTATAAATTAAATTGTGATAAGCCCTTTAAAGGAAAAGTGTAGGTTACTACAAGGAAGAATAATAGGGGAAGCCCAATTGAGTTTGGAGGATCAGGAAAAATCATCATTTAGGGAAGTGATGTTTAAGCAGAAACCTAAGGGTTTAGCTAGGCAGAATTGCAGTGGAGGTATTGGAGGTAATGCAAGAGCAGCTCAGATGCCCAGTGTGGTAGAATTGGACCAAGAACAGCAGAGGAGTGGCTGAAGAGATAGATGGAGACCAAATTCAAATCATGCAGGGTCTTGGATTATATCCTAAGAGCTTTCGAAAGGTTTTACTTTTGGCATTTACTTTATCTGGTTTGTACTTCGAGATTTTTTCTGTCTTCAGCTTTGTGAAGAACAAATTGGTAGGTGTTACTATTGCAGTAGTACAGGTGAGAGATGATGGTGGCATGGCTAGAAATGGTAATAGATACTGAAAGAGGTGAATGAATTTGAGATGTATATTGTATGCTGAAATGACAAGACAGTAATGGTTGTGGTGGGTTTAGGAAGGGAAATGGTCGTAGATGACTTCTAGATTTCTGATTTTGGCAGCTGGTGAGATTGAGGTGCCATTTACTGAGATGAAGAATATAGAATAAGAATGAGTTTTGGGGAGAAAAATTAAGAGTTCAGCTTCTAATTTTTACTTGTGAGGGAGACAGATCCAAGTGGAAATGTCAAGTAGTGAGTTGGATGTGTGGATTCGAATCTGAGAAAAGAGATCTTGGCTAGAGATGTAAATTTGTAAATTGTCACCACATATATGTTATGTATGGTGGTATTACATACCTGGAGAAAGATGAGAAAGAGAGGCGGGCCCAAGACCAAGCTCTGAGGAATCCCCAAACTAAGAGGCTGAAGAGATAAAGAGAAGCTCGTCTGAGAATTTGAAAAGATCCAGAGAGGTAGGAGTCAAGTTTTCCAAGAGAAGAGAGTATTAAAAAAAAAGGAGAAATAAAAGATAACCTCCTTAAAATACTCCTAAGGGGTCTTCAGAGTTTAAGGATCCACATTACAGTTTTCCTTTAAAAGGGTAAGGCAGGGGGGAAATTGCATTCTGATACCAGAAGGAGAAATTCTGGGAGTAGCTGGGCAGATGGTAGTCGGTCTTGGGATTGTTTGTCACCAGTTAATAGGAGGGCAAGCAAAATATATGTGTTCCAATGATCTGACTTACCCAGTACCTTTTCTCTCTTAAACATCTTTGCATCATCATTTCAACAACGATTATGCTAACATATTACTGGAAAAATCGTTGTGAAGGCAACACCATTGGAAAATTTCTCAAAGAAAATAATTTCTCCTCCTATTCCTGTCCAGATATGATGCTCTGGACCAAGGACATCAGCTTGAGAACAATAGGAATACTGAATTCAAGTAGTTTTTGGGGAAAATAAAGCATTTTCAACTCAATTTTTCTGAGTAATTATCTATATTATGCGAATTACTCAGATAAGAACTTTGGTCTTTGACCATGTGGAACTGAACTTTAATTGAAAATGGAGTGTCAACTTGTGCTGAGTCCTTCTTCCTCTGCCAGCTTCATGTGCTTAGGGAGATGAGATCATAAAGTATTGTGACCATTTTTCTGCACACAGCTTTTTTTCAGATCAGCATTATGACCAAAGATTACATTTCTAAGTGTTTTGAAGTTGTGCAACTATGAGAGAAAATATTAGGTTGAACCACAAAAATTTGTTTTGTAAAAAATGATCAAACATAGGCAATTTCATGTGAGTTAACCTCATACTTGATATGTGATGACTGGTTTATTCCAGAAATGGCTTATTGTTGTTGTTGTTCAAATAGTCTTTCTTAGGGACTGTGAGCTGTGACAAATTAACTTGCGTTAAATTTAATTTTATAGTACTGAACATACTATTGTGAATTTTTATCTCCCTACGTACTTTGTTTGTTAAATGGCTCCAGACAGCTCTAAGAAAAGAACTTCATCCAGAATATAGTGAAAAGTTTTCAAATTTTACTTGCCCTCTTCTAGTTCTTTTCTTATACCTGGGATTTAAGTGGATGGGATTTAACAGAAGCTCATCTTGTGCCTCAGAGTTATTTTCCACTATGCTTCTGAGGAGTGGAAGAAGCAGCTTGGAAAGATTCCCTTGGCTGTCTTGAAGGCTAGTAGCTATCCTTTTATTACCCGTCTCAGACCAGATGATCTTTAGCTATTTTATGAGGAATTTCATAAAAGAACAAATTTCCAGGGCTCAATGGTGGCCTACTATAGGGTCTTTCCTTCTTGGACAGAATCAGCTGTCATACAGTTTATTTTTAAACTCAACCGATGCTGGAATTGTTTTTATAGCTGCCAGGTTAGTAAAGTGTTTTTTTTTATTATGAATAGATTCAATATTCATTAAATTAGATCTTTCTGTTTGCAGGTATATACACATGAAAGAAATGATTCGGAGTTTTATTATTGGTATAAATGAGTAAGTGGTATTCTAATTCACAGAGTTTGACTCATTTTTACTTGTGTGACATGTCTTACATCTGAAAGACTATCATTGGAAAATAAATGAAAAATCAAGTGAGTAAGGCCTATGAGTTCTTTGCTCTTATACACAGGCAAAACATTAGAAAAAACAGATTTAGAGTCCTAGGACTGCTTTGTAATCTATGGATTCTAAAATGAGGTACACGCTTGTGTTTTCTTAAGTTAATATGTGTGGTATCTTTTAGAAGTTTGGGAAAACATAGGCAAGAAAAAAGACAATCAACACCTCCATAATTTTACCAACAAGAAATAAGACCTATTAATGGTTTTGTGTGTCTTGTTTTCACACATGTAACAAAATGTGACCATTTAGAGTGGCTCTATTGATTTGTATTTTTTTTCCTTTTTTTTTTTTTTTTTTTTTTGAGATGGAGTCTTGCTCTGTCACCAGGCTGGAGTGCAGGGGCACGATCATGGCTCACTGCAACCTCCGCTTCCCGGGTTCAAGCTATTCCCCTACCTCAGCCTCCTGAGTAGCTGGGACTACAAGTGAGCACCGCCATGCCCAGCTAATTTTTGTATTTTGGTAGAGATGGGGTTTCACAGTGTTAGCCAGGATGGTCTCGATCTCCTGACTTTGTGATCCACTGGCCTCGACCTCCCAAAGTGTTGGGATTACAGGCGTGAGCCACCGCGCCCAGCCTAGCATGTCTCTGTTTTTTCTTTTGCTTTGCTACTAGTGAAGGATAGTACACAAATATTTCTTCTTACCTTCTGGAAGGGGTTGAGGATGAAACTTTCCTTATACTCAAGAAAAGGAAAGTTATTTAAAGAAATTGCTAAAGTTATGGATTATGGACTTACGAGACTTCACAGTTTATTATAAAAGAGTAAAAGATTAAGAGAAGGGTAATTTTTAGCGAGGCATGGAGTACCATGGGAGGAAGCCAGGCAAGAGTAGGATGGGCTGGGGAGTATGTGGTGTGGAGTAATGGAGGAGAAGTGAGGAAGAGTCACAGGAGAGTATCTGGTAAGATGAGAGGTGATTGAGAAAAGTTTGTCCAAGAAAGGGGAGGGCTTGATTCCTGGGAAGTACCAGATGAGTGGAGTGGACAAAGAGATTACTGGGGGCAACAAAGATTCATGGCAGAGGTCTGACCTACCTCTTCATATAACTTGATTATGACTTCCGGATTAGATCACCCAATCTGGATCTATTACACAGCAGGTCATGTAATAGAACTGAGTGTCTGCTCATGGATAGCTCAGCCTCCCCTAGCTTCCCATAGCCCACAGCAAGGTTGTAGTCTCCGGCTTTTTCCAGTGGGACCAGAGAGAGGCCTGCATTCTGTTTGCATTTAGCATATTACTTATTGACCGTCCCCCAAAAGTGATCTTGTCCACACCATAACAGTTTACTTGGTCCCTGTTTGCGTGTCCCATGTGGAAATCCTGCCAACAATGTTCTGGGAATCTTTCTTAGTTTGATTTCTCCTAGAAATAAACCTTGAGATGAAGAATAGAGTGTAAGTCATTTTTTTGGGGATACTCCTAGGATACCCTGGTAAAGGGATAGGAAGGTGAAGCAGAGGAGAGATGACAGCCAATAAAGGGATCACGATCAGACAAGTTCCTATGCATTACTGGAACCCACTGAGAAATGCTGGGACCGTGCAGAACACGTGCCTCAGAGTTATCCCCGCTGACAAAGGAGCTGTGTGATTTATACCCCCATTCCATTCAGTCATTGGTTGAATGCTGCATCTAGAGTGCATTAGTTCTCAGCCCCTTCTGACCTGCCATGTGGGTGGGCAGAGGCTCTGACCCCCATCGCACAATTGGAAATCAGCTTTGTGCACTACAATGGTTAAGTGCGAATGTATGAGTGGGGCACTGGCAACATCCACTACAGTCTGCCCCTTGCACTGCTCAGATCCACTCATACCCCATGGCAAGTTTATTCTATGCTGCCATTGATACTTCAAAGTGGTGGCCAGTCACAAATTCTGAAAAAAACCACACACATATGTAGGTATGCATAAATACATATACATTGTTTGCAACAGACACCCTACAAATTCCCTGAGTTCCAGACATAATTTCCCCTACCTCTATTACACATAAGAAATTCTATCTCCCTATTGGGTCAGTTACTCTTGCTGAAATAACTTCTTTTGCCTGCTGGCATATTAGCCTTCATGCTAATATAAATAAAACTGGGAGCTAATATAAATAACTGGGAGTGAGTTCTAACTTTACCCTTAGTGGACTCCTTCTCTGTCTCTTACAGTATTTCCACTGACCTAGGAACTAGGATCTCTAGTGCAGCTGGTCCTAAATTTGCAGAAACATGAAGCACAAACTCTTCAGATAATTTACTGGGATTAATGGAGAGGGGGCCACTTATACTCTCATTCCTTGGTGCCAAGAGCCACCTCGATTCTAGCTATTGAGAAGCAATTATAGTTATTGGTTTCAGGTACATATTGCACCCCAACCTCACAGAGCAACATCTGCTAGCTAACACCTGGGCTCTGTCTTTAAGATGTTGTTCAAACATACTATGAGCTTCTGGCATGCAGTAGATGGCGGCACCAGTGGATCCCATGGCCATGCACTCATTATCACACATCTTTCACCATAAAGTGCCTAAGAAGTGTTTATACAGGATCTTATTATAATACATAGAGACTTTGAGAGCTCCTCGAGTGATGTTGTCTGAGGCACTATAAGCTGGGAAGGCAAATCTATTCCTGGGATATTTATCAAACTCAGAAGACAAATTGCTTGCTCCTCCAAAATAGAAGAAATTTGTTGTTATCAAGCAACTGTTGGTGTGTTAGTCCATTTGCATTGCCACAAAGAAGTATCTGAGGCTGAGTAATTGATAAAATAGGTTTACTTGAGTCGTGGTGCTTCAGGCTGTACAGGAAGCACGGCACTGGCATCTGCTTCTGGTGAGGCCTCTGGAAGCTTCTAAGCATGGCACAAGGCAAAGGTGAACCATATCACATGGCAAAAGTGGGAGCAGATGCTAGTGCCATGCTTCCCATATAGCCTGCAGAACCGTGAACCAATTAAACCTATTTTCTTTATAAATTACTCAGGCTCAGTTACTTCTTTATGGCAACACAAATAGCTAACACCGAAAATTTGTACCAGGAGTGGGGTCTGGAGGATGGTGGACCTCTTCTCACAGCTCCACTAGGCAGTGCCCCAGTGAGAACTTTGTACGGGGCTTCCAATCCTGCATTTCCCCCCAGTACTGCCCTAGTAGACTCTCTCTGTGGGGGCTCTGCCCCTGCAGCAGGCTTCTGCCTGCAGGCTTTCTAAAACATCCTCTGAAATCTAGGTGGAAGCTGCCAAACTTCCTCTCCTCCTGCTCTTGGACATCAGACTCCAGGTCCTTCAGTCTTTGGACACTGAGACTTGTACCAGAGGCCTTCTGGGGGGTCTTGGGCCTTTGGCCTCAGACTGGGGGCTGCACTGTTGGTTTTCCGGCTTTGAGGCTTTTGGACTTGGACTGAGCCACTACTCTCATTCCTCAGCTTCCAGACAGCCTATTGTGGGAATTTGCCTTGTAATCGTGTGAGCCAATTCTCCCCAATAAACTCCCTTTTAAATATACACTTATCTTATTGGTTCTGTCCCTCTGGAGAACGCTAATATAGTTAATCTCCTCAAAAGATGTTACTGTGTAGAAGTTTTAGCATTAGTTTCTGCTGTGTGTAGGCTGACCATTCATCAATGACAGTAGGCAGATTAGCCTCCTTGAGATACAGCCCAGGCTGCTGGGTGCATGTACAGCCTCCATTCCTGCTACATGTTGCCTGTCTTCAGGGGCCCATTCTATATGCATTGAGGTGTCTTGGTGACAGATTCTGGCTGATCTCTACTGGATAAGTTATTCTATACACCTGGTTGTTTACAGCCTCTTTTAAGATGAATGCTTTCCTATGGGCATTCTTTGCACACCAGATCTGCACATTTTTTGCCTACTCTTGTGAGTGTACCCTCATCCTCCTTCCCCAGACCTCTATGCCTCCAATCTTGCTTCTTTAGCTAATCAGTTGAGCCCCTGGCTAATGCCCTGATAATCCACGTTTATCCAACCTTAGGTCACTCTCTTCCCATAGCTAGGTGATAACTGGGTATACTGTTATCCCTGGGGAGATTTTGCATTAACATTTTCTTTTAAGATTACCCCTGAGTAGGGTTATAGTACAGCAGCTATCCATTTTTTGCTCAGATTAACAGCTGTTTCATTCATGAACCAAGCCCAGGATTTTCTTTCTTTGCCAGCTGCTCTTGGGGAACCCTCCATGAAGCAATCATAGGTATCTGTGCAACAAAGATTCACAGCAGAGGTCTGACCTACACTCTTCATATAACTTGATTATGACTTCCAGATTAGCATCACCCAATCTGGAATGTACCATTTCCTTTGCATGATAGGCTGCTAATATGCCCAGCAGAACTTGTGATTTGGAGAGTTAGACAATACATAGCTCATGATAGGCATCTTGGGTTATGAGCTATTTGATACCCATGGTTAGGTACCGAGTCTCTACGAAAGCCCAGAAACATGCTAGAAGCTACTTTTTGAAGAGCGAATAGTTCTCTGCTGTGAAGTTCTTCTGCCTAGCTCTAGAATCCAAGGTGTTAGCATTGTGAATCTTTAAAGAGCTTTCCAGAGAACCTACCATGAGATACAGCTCTATGGGATCTGCCAGGTAATATGTTCCATATGGCAAGGCTGCTAGTACGAGTCTGAACCTGTTGCAGAGTTGTCTTTTGTCCTGGGCTTCAGCTGAGAATGGCAGTTTTCCAAGTCATCTGATAAACACATTGGAGTCATATTCCCAAGTATAGTTTGTATTGTCTCCAAAATCCAAAGGAACTTACCAAATGTTGTGGCTCTTCCCTAATAATGGTAGTGAAAGTGCAGCAATTGTCTTTCATCTTGGGTGTGTGTGTAGGGAAATGTCTCAGCATGCCTGATATGGTTTGGCTGTGTCCCCACCCAAATCTCATCTTGAATTGTACTCCCATAATTCCCATGTGTAATGGGAGGGACCTGGTGGGAGATAATTTGAACCATGCTGGCAGTGTCCCCCATACTGTTCTCATGGTAGTAAATAAGTCTCATGAGATCTAATGGGTTTATCAGGGTTTCCACTTTTGCATCTTCCTTGTTTTTCTCTTGCTGCCACCATGTAAGAAGTGCCTTTTACCTCCTGCCATGATTCTGAGGCCTCCCCAGCCATGTGGAACTATAAGTCCAATTAAACCTCTTTTTCTTCCCAGTCTCAGGTATATCTTTATCAGCAGCATGAAAACAAACTAATACAATGCCCCAGACTTCTAAACCCCTGAAATATTTGCCAGTGTACCAGGCCACTGAATCTGCCTTCTAATGCCTCTGTCCTATCAGGACCACTTCCTTCTCCCCAGGTTCATTTAACATAATATCAGCAATACAGTGGATTAGCATGATGTTCTATAAAATGCTCAGATGATCAATGTCCTTTTGGTCTTTATTAGTACAGGGAGCAGGGGCATTAACAAAGTCCTGGGGCAAGGCCATGAATATGTGCTGCTGTCTAACCCAAGTGAACATAAGCTGCTTCTGGTGGGAAAACGAGAAGAACTTTTGCAAATGAATAGCTGCAAACTATATTCTGGAGACTGTTAATTTCTTAATATGGTATCTTAATTAAAGATACCACGTCCCACACAGCTGCAATGACTAAGGCTACCATTTAGTTAAGTTTACTGAAGTCCACTATCATTTCCTATGACCCATATGGGTTTTGTAGGGACTAGACTGGTAAAGTAAAGAGGAATTTACTGGGGACCAACCAACCATCTTGCATTCCTTAAGATGTTGAGGGTGACACCAAACTCCCATTCCTCCCAGGAAGTAGTATTACTTTGATTTACAGTGTTGTATGGGGAAGGGGTAGATTAGAAGCATACAGGTTACCTTTCTTACCATTATGGCTCTTATTTCATGGGTTAGAGAACAAAGGATAAATGCATTTAGCATTTATCCTAATTATGCACTCAAAGATTCAGGAAATGACTACAAGAGGGTTCATGGCCTGTAGGAAGGTCTTGGTCCCGACCTCCATTTGCTACCTTGCCTCTGTAGACTCTCCTTCTAATAGTGGGTCTATGATGGTGCTTTGAATCTCCTAATAGTATCAGCAAAGACCTGCAGCCAATAGTATTTACATAGTCTGGGCATTGTCTTTATTCTATCAAATATCCATAGGTCTCCTTGGAGAAGAACTGGGAAAATTGTTAGTCTTTATACTTGCGATAGTGTCACAGTGTCCTTCCTCAAGGGGGTTGAGAATCTTCTTCCATCAGTGGACTTTGGGTCTGAGAATCAGCTCAGGTCTAGAAACTATCTCACTCAAAGGAACACCATGATCTTTTAGCCATTGCCACAGATCTTTGTGAGCTGGGGTTCTCTGATGCCATTTTAGCCTTGTTGTTGTTACAGTTATTACATCTACCTTGCCTCTGATGATTAAATATTGCCATCTGGCTGTTGCAATTCCAGATCCTATCATGCCCATTAATACCAGGGAGCCCAGGTGCATAGCATCATTATTACCATCAATTCTAGCATACAGAGAACAGCCAGCACTGAACTTTTCAATAATGCCCATGGACCTGTCACTGGCTCACTCATTATTTGTTTAGTGAAGGGACTGTCCTCTAACTTCCTGAGGGACATAAAGGTGAACCACAGCTGGTTGGTTCTCCGATGTTACATAATGCATACATTCTAGCGTGTTCACCTTCTGAGCCTTGACTCTTTCCTCAATCTTCTGCCAAGGTAGTTCTGGTATCACATGTCATTTACTGTAGGACTATCTTTTTCTCCTAGCTTCAAGGAATTTTTCTAGCAAGAGTTAGGACCAATTCCAGGTGTCTTTTCCAGGATGCTCAATTCTGAGTCAGATTGAGCATCCTGGAAAAAAATTTCTTTATCCAACATTTTATTCTACCTCCTTTGGTTCAGTACTCTCAACATTTGTTCCCAGGCATGTTCTCCTAGTTTTCTCCATTATTTAGTCGCAGGTCCTGCATAGCCAGCAGGTGTTGATAGATAATTATTTTCCCCTGATAGCAGGAACACTTGTCTGATCATGCTAAGACTTTGCCCTAATTATTGGCCTGGAGGCAATCAGGAGAAGTGGGGGCAATTCTTGAGGCGGGAATTATCTGCTCTGGGTGAAGCATCTGTTATAGGTGAGGATTTTGCATGATCTGTAAACAAGAGAAGGTAGGGGGGTTGGATGACTTCTGCTGGCCTAGAGGGTTTAGGGGAACCTGGGGACTCGTGTTTCAAGTGCATCTAACCATGTGTCCACATCCCAGTTTTCTGAATCCCATTCCTTTTCTATCAGAGGGCTTTCCTAGACTTACAGGGATTCTGAATTCAGAATTTTATTATAATTGCTAATCTCACTTTCAGGATCTCGGCTTAATATTCAGCGGTTGACCTTTTAGCTGCAGGATTTGAGTCTCTAAATGTTATTACAGAGGCTTTCCTTTCAGTTTTCGCATTGTCTTCTGATTGGATGACCTGAGCCTCAGTGTTTTTCCTTTAGTGCATCAATGGTATTTAATGACACCAACTAATCAAATATTTCACAGTCCTTGTAATATCTCCCAAACTCTACTCGTACTGCATAAACTACTGTATCCCTTTTCATCTTAGTCTGACCCTAATATATAATAGTTGAGGGTCTTTGTAATTATGATGCCACAGCTAACCACAAGCTATCACTCTCCACCATTTCTAATTACAGAATACATTAGAAGATCTACTTCCTAGAACCATTTCTGCTGCCAACTGTCTCAGTAGGGGTTTCCACAGAAGCCCCCCAAGACAAAGACTTGGTGCGACTAGTTGTTGGGATTTCAGGCAACTTCAATCAAGGTTGAGTTATCAAGACAGCTTTGTGGGTAACTGAAATTTAATTCTAGGGGGGATACAAGGAGTAGGTACAGAATATATGTCTCAGAGTTATCTTACTAAAGGAGCAAGAAAGTTGGAATATTTATACGACAATGCTGGTAAGGCATTGTTTGAAGACTGATAGGAATGGCAAGTTTACCTGCTGTGCAGTCCTAGCCTGCTGTAGGCGCAGAGATGCCAGAGAAAGTCCTAAGGTACTTGGTAGTCAAGCAGTGTACGCTGCAGTTGTAAGACTTGATGAGACACGGTAGGGCATTGACGGTGTCTGCTCCAGGATGCAGAAACTCAGCAGAGGACCCTGGGTGCCTCCTGGGCTTATAGGTCACATGCACTCTGGAGATACCTGAATTCAACATGTTTGAGAACCCCAAACTGGGGTATGGCTAGATTGTATTACATATACAGGTCCCATGTACAGTTTTGTACCTTTTCTTCTCACTTAACACTATATAGTAAGTATAACTGTATATTAAATATTATTTTTTTTTAGGTCATTAGAAGTTTTATCTTCAGGCTGTGCCCAGTGGGACACACCTGTAATCTAAGCACTCTGGGAGGCTGAGGTGGAAGAATCACTTAAGGTCAGGAGTTTGAGACCAGCCTGGGCAACATAGGGGCATCCTGTCTTTACAAAAACAAACAAAAAAAGAGGTTTCTTAAGTTTTATCTTCAAATTAAAAAATGTTGAACCGATAAACTTATAGTGTGTAAAAAATGTAAAATAAAAACTGAAGTCCCCATGAAATACACATGTAACTTCATATCGAGGTGCATTGACTTTACCATCCCGCTATGTTCTCAGCTTGCTCTCCTGCTGCTAACGGAGACGCCATCTGCGTGAGTGCTTCTGATGGACAAATTGCTTCCCATTGCAGGCCCCAATTGCCTGTATGAGTAGTACTTAGGAAGTAATTGCTTGGGGGATCTCAAAGCACTCAGCCCTAATGAATTCTTCTGGCATCTTCTGAAGTAGTCACAGGACTTGCGACTGTGAGGCACCAAAAAATTGGCTTAAAATGTAGGAAGTAAAAATATATGACTAGGGCAGGATCAAGAAATGCATGAGTTTTGTGATCCTGAACACGATATACCAGATGACATATTCATTGGGTGTGCATAACTGAGAGTTTCTCATTCCTGGCTTGTGGAGGTAGGGTGGGGTGGGATTGCCAGGTAGCTATGGGCAAGGTTAGGGGAGGGGATTGTAGGATAAATAGTTCACAGCATATGTGACATTGCAGAACTCAACGTATGCTATGTACTACATGAACTTGCCTCAGACAGGACAAGCATAAAGTAACTATTCATTTTAGAAATGTATGTTATACAGGCTCAGGGACTATTCCCTGTTTCTGGTTCCCGCATGGTGTTTTAAGCAGGTTTCAGAGTTTTTAGCTACTTTTAAATAAATCAATAATCTTCTTGTTTTAGCATTAAAATCCTCGTTTGAGGGTCGTGGGGGAGGTGGATGTGGAGGTGGAGGTGGAGGTGGAGGTGGGTGTTCACAGGTACAAAAATGTGGTTAGATAGAATGAATAGATCTAGTATTTGATAGCATAACAGAGTGACTACAGTCAACAATAACTTATTGTACATTTAAAAATAACTAGAAGAGTATAATTGGAATGTATAAGTTATCCACAGGAAATGGATAAATGCATGAGGTGATGGGTACCTCATTTAGCCTGATGTGATCATTACACATTATATGTCTGTATCAAAATATCTTATGTACCCCATAAATATATACACCTACTATGTACCCATAGAAAAAAATCTCAGTTTGGTCTAATCACGTAATTCCTGTCTAGTCCAATGCTGGGTGAAATCTCCCAGTGTATTTCAACTTGATCCTTCAGAGCTCAATTCTGCTTTAGGCTTGGAAGCCTGCAGCGGGAGGGGTGGCAGTGGCCAGCTTCTTGCTCCTGGTGATGAACGTCCTTCCCCTGGAAAGCGGCTGTCCTTGGCCTCTCCAGGGCTGGCCCAGTCAGTGAACAGATCAGGAGGAAAGGATCAATTTGGTGTGGCTCGTGCAGCTGCAACCTGGGTTTGTTTCCCTTTGGATTTTGTTCCTTTGGTATTGCTGGCTCTTTCTCTCTTCCTGCTGTGGCTCTCTTCCTGCAGCTCCTGGGATGTGAGTATGACTGGAAACAGTGGGCTCCCCCCCGCCGTTGGATTCTCGTGTGCTGCGATGCACAGACCCTTTCTACTGCTGAAGCCTTTGTCCTTCCAAGCGTCCAGAGGCAAATCCTTTAAAAATGACCACAAGTCTGCTCCCTGCAACAGCAGAGTCCACGTAGAGTATCCCGAAAAAACAACCCCCTTTCTACATCAATAGTGGAGCTGTTCACTCCCAATGCGGTGCCTTCTCTCCAAACTGCTATTTTTTTTCTTTTAGTTTTTCCTGATAGGAGTGAATTGCAGTTTTTATTTTTCAAAGTTGAACTATTGGATATCTACCCGAAGGAAAAGAAAAAAATTATATCAAGAAGATACCTGTACTCACATGTTTACAGCAACACAATTCACAATAGCAAAGATACGGAATCATTGTAAGTGTCCATCAACAGATGATTGGCTCAGGTAAAGGAAATGTGATATATATCTCTCTCTATATAGATATATATCAGCCATTAGAAGGAATGGAATCACATTTTTTTTTGCAGCAACATAGATGGAAGTGAAGGCCATTATCTTAAGTGAAATAACTCAAAAATGGAAAGACAAATACTGCATGTTCTCACTTATGAGTGGGGGCTAAATAATGTGTACACGAGGACACACCTTGTGGAATGATAGACAATGGAGACTCCAAAAGGGAAGGGTGTGGGAGGAGAGTAAGGGATGAGAAATTACACACTGGGCACAATATTCATTATTTGGGTGACAGTTCCACTAAAAGCCCAGACTTCACTACTATGCAATGTATCTATGTAACAGAATTGCACTTGTACCCCTTAAATTTATACAAATAAAAGATTAAGGCAAATGTGAGCAGGCTTTATTAAAACAAAACAAAAAAAAAGGAGGGGACACATGCCACATTTTTCGAGTGTCCCCATGAAATTTAAGGTAGCAGGGATTCATCCTGCTCCTCACTCCCAAAGAAGGGAGAGGAACGATGCCATGAAAGCCCAACAGCTGTCTCTAAAGAAAGCATTTGCTCTAAACTCTTGAGTGTGAGATGGCTAACTCAGACAGAACTGGTTTGATGCTATCTTGATATGCTCTGCCTTGGTGCTCAGGAACCCCACTTTAGGTTTTGGGTGGTACTTGGCCCTTACGTGGTTCTTGATCTTTGGGTAACTTGGCCACAGCCGAGAAGTGTCTAATTTTACTACCCCATTTCCTGTGCTCTGGTGTCAGGCCTGTGACTGAGCAACCTCAGGCAAGCAACTTCAACTCTTGCAGCCTCAGTTCTTCTGTCATAGTGGAAAAAACGCCTCTCAGGTATGGATTTGTTGTGAGGTTGCTTAGTGCGTAGAATACTGGAAATGCTCCACATGTGATATGCAGCAAATGAAAGTAATGAAAATGATACTGATGCTGATGGTGGTGATGTTCTTTTAGTTCCTGAGCATCTTATCACCTCCACCTATTGACTACCATTGATTAGATTTCCTGGCTGAAATAATTCCCCAGCCCCCCACTTTTAGCAGCAGAGCAGTGGGATGCCAGACATCGGCAAGGTGGCACTCCTAAGCATTCTCACCCCTCAGAAGAATCTTGGGGAGACGTGAAGAGCAATAAGAGTTGGCCATAGTCTATTATTCATTCCTCTGGTTATTCGTGCCCTATGTCCATTGGAACTGAAGTGTTGGAAGCATTAGCTCTACTGTCTCCTCTCCCAGGTCATCCATTTTCTTTTTAGCCTTCTTTACCAACCAGGAAGGGGAAAACAAGGAAAGGTTTCCAACAAGGAAAACTTGGCTGCTGGCGAGGTGCCAGGCAATCCCTGCTTGCAGGGAAATTGGATGTGACAGCTATAACTTATTGTCCTTGCAGTCACCCTGCATATGCCAGAGAAAAGAGCTTTGTAAATAAGTGTGAGGGAGCTGATAGCAAAAATCTGAGACTGCACTGCAGTGCTTCTAACACCATTATGGGGCACTGATTTAGTATTGGCTTGCAGCAACCAAGGCTACCTCGAGTACTGAATTACCACATCCCCAGGGCATTCTTTGGCATTCAACCCAGGCGGTTAACCAAGTCCTCCATGCTTCATTTATAGGATCTGACACTATCACACACTCCAGCAGTATAGTTGCAGGCTCTAGTAAATTCCTAAATTAAAAGTCAACCCAGTCAAGGGTATTTTGATGTCCAGGGATTTGTATGCAGCTCCCATTAGGATTAGTGCCCAAGTAACTTCTGACTTCCTGAAATAAATGCAGATCCTTCTATCTTAGCTTCACATTTTTGTACAGAAATTTTTAAAGCTGAGATGAGATTTCCATGTAGGTCAATCACAGTAAGAATGCTTCATTTTCTGTGCGGGAGGCATATTGCATATGTACGGCACTAGTCTGCAGAAAGCATAAAAATACTACACTGAAAATAAACTATTCTTTTCGGTTTTGTGCTTTATACTCCATGTTCTCACAGAGTCCGGCTAACACATAACCATTGAGGAGCAGGGAGAAGGAAAATGTGTTAACGAAGCAGTGATGAACAGAATGGAGGTTGCCAGAGGGGCCTTTTTTTCCAGCTTTCTAGTTCATAGATGTTTAGATGGCTGATCAGAAGCCACCAAACATTTAATCGCAGTGTATTTTGGTGGTACAAATTGTATTATGCCAACCTGTTGGCAAGATGTTCTTAATAATGTGCTTTTCTGAGCAATGCAACCAACTAAAGTTTTTATTGGTTCATTTTTTCATCCTCGTCCATGACATGCAATCGAGAGTGGAGTATTGTCCCAGTTACTCAGCAGTGATGTGTAATCAATGTGCCCAGCAGCCTTTCAGTCATGTGTGAGAAAACTGCATCCAGAGGCTTTGATCTCACAAAATTTGGTCAGCCAGCAATTTACAGACACGATAAGAAGAAAAACAAAACAAAACAAAAACCACAAAAACCAAAATAGAAGTAGACCTTCTGAGAAAACAACAAACCCAAATTTTCATTTTTTGTTGGCATTTTCCATATGCCAGATTCTTTGCTTATACTGTGTTGCACTTAGAAAAGGTAAATGATTTGAAAATGTGACTTAGCAAAAGTTCTGTTGTTTAAAATTTGATCTGTAGGAGAAGCAAGTCATTTCTTTTTACTCTTCTCTGTTACTGCAAATTATGGCATATGATGAAAAAAAATTCCAGTTGTTTGTAACATAATCACAAAGGAAGTATTTTTAGGAGAAATGGGCACAGTGCTAAGGAAAATCCCAAATATGAGGTTTAACACTGAACCAGGAAACCTTAGAACTGGAAAGAATCTTAGAGAACATCTATGTGAAACTTCTTATCTTCGTTACCATTCTGTCACTACCGAGACCCAGAAATGTAGTGGCTGTCTCAGTTCACGGCGCAAAGTGGTAGAGCACTATCTGATGCCTATGGCTTTCTGATTCATTTTATCTAATGATAGAATTTTAGGACTGTGATAAGCGAAGCCAGTATAAAAATATTCTGCGGGACAGGGGACAGGGTGGGATGAAGAGGGGGCACATTGGTTTTGAAGTACTTGTGTAAAACTAAATAAAATGCTAAGAAACCTTGAAAAAGAAGGGCAATGGTGGTGTAAAGGAAGACAAAGAAGAATTAACCCCCAGAGATGTGAAAATATAAACCTTTAATAAATAAAATATGTGGTACTCGTTCACAGACTTATAAAGTCATGGAACACACTGGAGCCAGATATATAGAAATTTAGTATATGATAAAGGAACCTCAAATAAGTGAGGAAAAAGTAGTCTTATTATAAATGATGTTGGAACAATTGGTCAGCAATCTGAAAAGTAATGAAGGATGATGAATGCCGTTAGAACCTCGGTATGGAGAAGCGCTTTCTAACTATGATGCAAAATCTGGAGGCGTAAAAGGAAAGACTGATAAATCCAAATATATAAAAATAAAGACATTTTCCATTGTGGGGGCACTACTGAGAGAGTTAAAAGACAAATAAAAAATTGGGGAAAATATTAGTATTCCATTTCACAGATAAATGACTGATTTCTCAGATATGTAAGAACTCCTGTATGACACAAAAAGACCAACTCAATAGAAAAATAGTTAAAAGATGTGACTAGGAATTATAAAATAAAGGAAATAAAAATGACATAAACATATTAAAAAGAGGGTCTATGCCATTCGTGTTCAGTGAGATGAAAATTATACATCCACTGAAACCGTTTTGTAATTTACTGAATTGATACATATTCCAAAGTTCATTAACACATTTGTGTTGAGGAGGATGTGAGAAAACAAGCATTCTCCAAACAAATAACGTTATTCGGCTGATACTGGAAAATTTAGGAAGATCTCTCACAATCACAAATGCATATGCTTTGTGCTCCTTTGAGTCATTCCACCTGTGTGTTCTTCTATGCATACTCTTGCTCAAAGTATATAATGATTTTTATCCATGAATCACCATGTATAACATGTTTCTATCTATCTATCTATCTATCTATCTATCTATCTATCTATCTATCTATCCATCCATCCATCTATCATCTATCTGCCTCTATCTTATCTATCTAATCTATCATCTATCTATCTCTATCATCCGTCTGTATCTACCTACCTATCTATGATCTATCTATCTATCTATCTATCTATCTATCTATCTATCTATCTATCTATCTTTCTATCTATCTAAATTTTTTAAAGGATTCCACTCGTGGGTAATAGCAAAAGTGTTGAAATAAGCCAAATGTCCACCAATAGGTAACTGGTTAAATAAATCATGGTATGGATATGAAATAGAGCTGAGAAAAAAGCATGAAGAAGCTGTTTGTATACTGAAGTGAAAAACTCTTAAGAGTCAGGAAAAAAAGCAGAGTGCAGATCACTGTACGTAGTGGGCTACCTTTTTTCTGTTTTGTAAATTGGGGGGAAAGAATATATATCTGTATTGATTTGCTTATGCCCAAAGAAACTTTGGAATTACTCACAAGGAAGTAATTCTAGTGGTTATCTATGATGGGTGGTGGTGAATTAGAAGCTGCGAGAATGGGGAAGAGTAGAAATAAATCTTTTCACTGTATTGCCATATAAATATAAAGAACGTGGGAATATATCACCTTTTCAAATAAGTGTAATTAAAAGATAAAATATTAGAATGAAAAATGAATACCATTGACTCTGTGTATCACTCAGAGTTCCAGCAGAGAAATAGAACTGTAAGATGTATGCAAAGAGTTTTATTGCCGCAACATTGGCTTATGTGACTGTGGGGGCTGGCTAGCCAAGTCCAAAGTCTATAGGGCAGACTGTCAGGAAGGGCTGGCTGGAAAATCTGTGGCAAAAGCTTATGCTACAGAATTTTTTCTTCCTCAGGGAAACCTCAATTCTGCTCTTAAAGCCTTTCAACGGATTAGTCAGGCCCACCCAGATTGTGGAGGAGAATCTCCTTTACTTAAAATCAACTGATTATGGATCGAACCATATCTACAAAGTAACTTCACAGTGATTTCTAGATTAGTGTTTGATTGAATAAGTGGGGACTGAAGCCTAGCCAGTTTGACACATAAAACTGACCATCTCACCTTTCCTCTGAAATCCAGTTTGTTATTAGAGAAATGACAGGGTTTGGGAATAAAGGCAACATATATCGAACGTGACAGAAAAACAAATCACTTCTCCTGAATTTTCTGAGATATTTCTAGGGTCAAAAATATTTTATTGAATCTAAGATGACATCGATTTTAAGATACACCATTATTTTTTGTGCTACTAATAAAGAAAAAAATGCCACCAGTTAAACACACATGCTATTGATCATAAGACATATCTTTATTTTGGTGATATTACAATAATTATGTGTGCTAGCCAGAGAAACACAACCAATATGCTGAACACTGGCATACTGGCTTTTCCCACTTCTTCCTATTAGATACATAGGGAGAGTTTTTTTTTTTTTTT
>NW_012101543.1:2625494-2630458 GCF_000951045.1 Mandrillus leucophaeus | reverse complement strand
TGCCATCTTCATCATGAAATCTTTGCCCATGCTTATGTCCTGAATGGTATTGTCTAGGTTTTCTTCTAGGGTTTTTATAGCTTTGGGTTTCACATGTATATCTTTAATCCATTGTGAATTGATTTTTGTATATGGTGTAAGGAAGGGGTCCATTTTCCATTTCTGTATATGGTTAGCCAGTGGGAGAGTTTTTTTTTTTTTTTTTAAGGAATTGGCTAACATGATTATGGAGGCTGAGAAATCCCACAAGCTTGCCTTGCAAGCTGAAGGCTCAGGAAAGCCAGTGATATAGTTCCAGTTCATGCTTGAAGTCCTGAGAAACAGAACAGCCAAAGATGTAAGTTGTGGTCTGAATATGAAGGCCCAAGAACCAGGAGCACTGATATCTGAGGGCAAGAGAAGATGGATAGGCCAGCTTAAATAGCAAGAGCAAATTCACCTGTCTTCCTCCTTTTGGTTCTGTTTGCATTCTCAGTGGACTGGATGATTCCCACGCACACTGGTGAAGGCAGTGTTCTTGAAGAATGCAAATGCTAATGTCTTCTGGAAACACCTCACAGACACACCTAGAAATGATGTTTTTCTAGCTAGCTGGGCATTTCTTTGCCCCATCAGATTGACACATAAAATTAATCATCACAGTATGTGTGTCTTAGAATTGACTAAAATAGTCTATTTTATGCTCCTACTAGACCATGTACAAGCTAGACCAATGTGTCAGACTTGTATGTTCGAATTTTGATTCCGAAAATATGAACATATTACACATGACACATGTTTTTGAATTGTCTGCCCCACAGTCTGGCTCAAGAGCTGAACATTAGCCATGTCTAGAGTCCATAGAAGTGTCACCAAAGAATCCCAATAAAAGACACATTTCTAATCTTCCAGTCAAATACTGGGTGTGGTGGGCTTTTTGAATGGAGAGTAGAGGTTGAGAGGAGAGTCAGTTTTCATGACTTCTTCCTGTCCTCCCTCCATCTCCCAACCCCAAGCAGGCAGGATTACAACAGGAGTCTGTGGCATTGTTTGTCTGTCAGGCAGGGGATAATTCTAGTTGATCACTGGCATACTGGCTTTTCCTGCTTTTTCCTCTTTGATACTGAGAGAGTGCAGGGAGAGGCCAACCCGATATATTTCACATGCTGAGCCTAAATATTAAAAGATTACTTTCATATCATGATAACCACAGGAATATATAAATTTCATTCAATGGTTTTTGAAGTATACTAGCTCCTAATTTAGTTTAACTTTAGGACATAAGGGAAACAAAGCCTCCCTGCTGTCCAATTTAGAGTTACAGAGACAGAAAAGTTGGGTGCCATGATTTTAGACAGTGAGAGAAGAAAATGACATCTGGAACCCAACTGAGTCATCATCGTGGGTTACAGTGACCTACAAGCTGCAAAGGAGTGGGTGGCTGGCCCTTCCATTTGCTACGGCCAAATTTTCAATTGCTTTTTATGAATTGGAGCTGTTACACATAGCCAATGTTTGAACCTCATCTTATTGAGTTTAGCCAACTGTTGGTAGGAAACTGGTTCTGATTCCTAACTTCAAAGAAGCCAAAAGGGTGTATCAGAACCATGCTTTGTTCAGCATAACTCACTAATCTTGCTGTACCTACTTTACTATATTTTATGGAGTCCACAGAAAAAATCTTATTTTTGATACAATGGGCTCAACAAAGTAAAAAATAGTGCAGTCTGCCTTTTTAAATGCCTGAGTCATAGAAATGTAAGCTTAAAAACTATCATCTGCTTTTATTCAAGCTGATAGTAAAAATATTAGACTTAGAAGGTACTTATGTTGTTTAAGTAGATGACATTATTAACTCTGTGTTTTGAAATTTGCCTCTTTATTGATTTTTTTTCCTGAAAAACAAACCATAAACAATTTTAGTTCTGAATTCCTTTCTAATTTATCAACCATTGGAGGTATTATTTTGGATACAATGTCAAAAGAAGAAAACAAAATCCTATAAAAATCAGGAAAAAGTGCACCCCATACAGTGAGTGCTTTTGAGGACTGCTGTTAACACCTATTGTGCTGAAAATCTATTTGAAATGTGCATGTATATACAATAGACCCACAGCGTCCCAAGGAACCCTTTTGTGTCTAACATGCAAGTCATCTGAATGCATAAAGAACAGCATTGTGCCCCCAAAATACATTTTATTTTAAAAGTATTTGGAAAAAAAGAGAAAATAATAGCTATAGGTTCAGTTTCTTCTTTATAAAAGAGGTCAAAGTCATTTAGATGAAAGCCTAGGAATTGCTGAACTTTGACACTTATTTTCATTATTATTTTACAAAATCCTACCATAATGCCTCCGATTCCATTGTGAAATCTTATTTTCACCCTATCTTCAAAAATATACTTCTGAAATATGTACAACACAGTATATAAATTTAAGAGTAGGCTCTTTAAATTTAGTCAGTCACTTGAAAAGGCAGAGTGTTTATTCAGTTAAAACATTTGTTGAGCATCTTCTATGTATAAGGCATTGACTCTGAGCTGTGGAAAATGCAAAGATGAATAAGACATAGTTCTCATCATTGCAAAGTTTACAGTAGACAAAAGAGAGAACACTGTAAAACAATTGCAAAATATATTGAGAGTCAGTCATACAAGTGATTGCAGTGAGATGTAATCCTTCCTTATGAATTCAGCTCCTTCCTCTTAAGGCCTGAAAGCTAGCCACAAATCTTATCTCCTCACTGTAGCCTCTCACACTGTGAATGCAGTGCTTATTGTTCTGGAGCCCTGCATTTGCAGAATCTGGATTCTGTCATAGACTGGCTTATTTCTACCAGTTTCCAGCAGTGCTTTGAGAACAAATGAATGGATTTCTAGTTACATGAATGTATTAGAAGAGCTCTCTTTATCTTCCCTCTTGAGTAATTATTTTCAACAAAAGTTAGTGGTACTGTTTTCTTCTCTAATAAGAATGGATGCCAATATATTGCATCCATTACAATTTCACTATATCCACGGCTGTAGAAACCACATATAGGTTTTGACTCTAGGAGGCTTTTAAAAAACATAAAAGCTGAAGAAGTCATGGGTAATTAATTTCTCTAAATTAGTTTATTAGAGGTTATTCAACTAATGTTGTTACCAGTTAATGGCATCAAGCATAAGATGGCGAAGTTTTGGTCTAAACACCAGGGGAGGCCCAGGGCAGTGACTCACACCTGTAATCCCAGCACTTTGGGAGGCTGAGGCAGGAGGATCACTTGAGGTCAGGAGTTTAAGACCAGACCTGCCAACATGGCAAAACCCTGTCTCTACTAAAAATACAAAAATTAGCCTGGTGTGGTGGTGTGTGCCTGTAGTTCCAGCTACTTGGGAAGCTGAGGCAGGAGAATTGCTTGAACCTGGGAATTTGAGGTTGCAGTGAGCTGAGATCATGCCACTGCACTCCAGCCTGGGTGACAGAGCAAGACTCTGTTTCAACAAACAACAAACAAACAAACAAAAAACCCCAAACAGCCAACCAACAAACAAAACAAAAACATCCAGGGGAGGGATAAGAGGGGTCAGCACAGGGCCACAGGATGTGGGATGTGTCAGGGCTCCATGGGGAGACCATAGACTCTACAGTCAGACTTATTGGATTGAAGCTCATGTCCTTGCATAATTAGTTGTGCTGCCTTGGACACTAAAGTTCTTTAAGCCTCAGTTTCTTAATATGTAAAATTGGTTTGATAACTCATAGCTTTTGGGAGTGTTAAGTGAGATATCATTTAGAACAGGTTACTTATGTGTTTCATGGTGTTTGCTGCATGAGTATTCGGTAAATGTTAATTCCTCTCTCAGGGCAGAGAGATAGAGAGACCGCTGGAAAGAAAAAGGGAGAAGGACAAGGAAAGGAAAAGGAAGGAAAGAAAAGAATGGAGGATGAAGTCTATAGCATGACTGAAGGTGACTCTGATTTTGAGTATCTATTGACCACAGAAGCCTGGTATTGCCTAGGAAAATAATAAGCCTTTTTCCAGGCACACAAGTAGAAAGACTATTGAATTAGGATTTAGGAGGCTTATGTTTTAGGATCAGCTCTCCCACCAAGTAACATTTAGATTGAATTTAGATGATCTCTTCATGTCCTAAAATTCTTGATGAAGTATTTAAGATGAAAATAACTGAGAATCACTTCATGTACTTCATATAAATTTAAGTTGTTAACTTGTAATGAATGGAAATGGGTTTGAGGAAATTTTTACAAAGGCACTGTTTACAAGGGTGCAGTGTTAATACCGTAAAAACAGTGGAGTAGTTACTACCGCTAGGCCTGAAGATGGGGAAGAAAAAGAAAGAGGCTTGTGGAGGCCTCTGAGAGGAGCCATGACCATGGGTTATGGACATAGCCAGTCATAGGATACTTTATAAGGAAGGAGCCAGGGAAATGAATCACCTCATCTTACACTTTTTCTTTTTGAAATTCTGCTGTGTCTTTCCACTGTTATTCTACATCCAACTGGAAGCCTCAAGACCAAAGGGCCGAATCATGTAGCCTCTACCTGTTAGGTCCTGAAACAGTAAGAAGGGTAGTAGAATGGAGGGAAGATATGGCTGGGAATAGAAGACATATATCAGGGGACTAGATTTCTTTATTTTTATTTTAAATTAAAAATTTGTAATTTTATAAACTTATAGGGTGTATTAGTTTATAAATACAATGTGGAAAAATTAAATCAAGCTAGTTAACATGTCCATCACCCCAAAAACTTACCATTTTTTGTTATGAGAATGTCTGAAATTTACTCTTAGCAATTTTGAAATGTACAATATTATTAACTATATTCACCAAAGTGTGCAAACGAAACTCAAAAAAAAGAAACAAAACATACTCATTCTGCCTGATATTTTGTACCCTTTAACCATCTGGCCATTCCCCCTACCACATATGAGTGAGAACATGTGGTATTTGTCTTTCTGTATCTGACTTCTTTCTTTCTTT
>NW_012101543.1:2612780-2623743 GCF_000951045.1 Mandrillus leucophaeus | reverse complement strand
GTGTATAGGAATGCTTGTGATTTACCTAGGTCTTATATTAGGGATACAGAGCCTACCAGACTGCACTGAGAGTTCCACTTAAATTGTGCTACAAACTAAGTAAGGCAGATATTTTGCCTCCAGCAAATTAAATTTTATCCTGATGCTTTGTATCCTTAGGGTACTTTTGATTATCTTCTAGAATAATGAATACAGCCATGCACTGTATAATGGCATTTCAGTCAGTGATGGACTGCATATAGGATGGTGGTCCCATAAGATAATAATGGAGGTGAAAAATTTCTATCACCTAGAGACATCATAGCCATCATAATATTATAGCTCAATTACTGAATTTTAAAATAATTTTTGTGTAGCCTAAGTTTATAGTGTTTTAAAAGTCTGCAGTAATATACGGTTACGTCCTAGGCTTTCACAGTCACTTATCACTCACTCATTGACTCACCCCAGAGCTACTTCTAGTCCTTTGAGCACCATTCATGGTGAGTGCCCTATACAGGAGTGCCATTTGCATCTTTTACACTATTTTTGCTGTACCTTTTTATGTTTAGATACACTTACCATTGTGTTACAATTGCCTACAGTATCCAGTGTAGTAATGTGCTGTATAGGCTTGTAGCCGAGGAGCAATAGGCTATACCATCTAGCTTTGTGTAAGTACACTCTATGATGTTCTCACAGCCGTGAAATCACCTAACAATGCATTTCTTAGAACATATCCCTGTTGTTAAGCGACTCATGACTGTAATTACCAATAATCGAGGGCTTTCTATGTACCAGACTTTGTATATACTTCACACACAAAATGAGATAAAATCATTCCAGTTCCTTCTAAATTCTGGGAGTAGGGCTAGCAAAACTCCACGGGTTTATTTTTCTTATTAATTAAGACATTTGAAAATATATGAATATCTGTTTGTTTTCTCTTGCTCTGAAGGAGAGGGTAAAAGGAAAATTTGCATAGAGAGCTCAGTAGATTTTCTTGAGGAAAGGGGTGTGAAGCTCTTCTTTCAGAGATCTGAAATTATGAAAATGGGTTGTTAAGTCTTGTTATCAAGAAAAGGCCCCCACATTCATGTTTATTTGGAACTTCAGAATGTAACCTTGTTAGAAAATAAGGTGGGCAGGTGTAATTAGTTAAGATGAAGTTATAGTCATTTAATGGATGGGTCTTAAATCCAATGACTGGTGTCCTTATAAGAAGAAGGGAGGACTCCTAGCATTACACAGCATGAAGAAAACAGGTGAAAAAGAAAATCGAGATTGGAGTGATGCAGCTACAAGCCAAGAAATGCCAAAGATTGCGGGGAGCCACCAGACGCTGGGAGGCGTGAGAGTTTTTCCCTTGCAGCCTCCAAAAGAAACCAGCTCTGCTGACACTTTGATTTTAGACTTCTGCTTTCCTGGACTGTGAGAGAAGATATTTCTGTGTTTTAAGCCAATCAGTTTGTGGTAATTTGTTATGACAACTCTAGGAAACTAACATGAGCCCCCAGGCCTTGAAAGGGAGCTCTGGGCAGAACCTGGTTGCTGAGTTAGTGCACAGGACTCCAACCTAAGAGTCTGAGGAGGCGCTGGCTGCAGCAGAGCAATGGCTGTTACCTGGGAACCCAAAAGTGAGGCACCCTGTGTCCCTCAGACACCCTGGGCACACATTGGAGCCAGCAAAGGCATTACTGGTGCAGTGAGCAGGCATTTGTCAGAGAGCAGAGGAATAGCCTTCATGCTTCTGTGTGCAGAAACTGGGTCTGTGAATTGACCAGCAGCTCCAGTTCTCTCTCCGACTTACCTAGATTTGACCTTTTCAGATGGAATGAATCTTCAGAATTCTTGGACTAATTGGCATTAGGCTTCAAGAGGGAGATATGGAACATCCTGTTAATAAAGATACCTGGATGTTTGAGTTGTTAACCAAAAATCAGAAGAGACTATGTCATGTGTTTATGCTCAGTTGGTGAAACTGGCTATGCTGCTTGTATCTTTATAACTTAGGTTAGGCGCATTTATCATCTTTCCATAGGTTTAGAAACTGAGGCTGGTAGAGGTTAGGTAACTTGCTTACTGTAACACAGTCTAGATTGGAATTCAGGTCTGGGTTCAAAGCTTGCACTTTCAATAATTTCAATAATTCAAAGCTTTCCTAGTACTAGGAAGCTACTAGATCTTCATAATCTCACAGAAACTTTGTCCAGCAGACCAATGGTAGAACTGGTAGTTTATATTCTGAGCCACAGGCAGAGTCTGAATGTGGGCATGAGCAGGGAGGAAGCTGGGAAATGTTAAATGGGACTGGAAAGCAGGTGTGAGGTGGGCTAGACTCAAAGTCATCTCAGGAGCCACGACAGGTTGAAACCATAGGGTGGGGTACCCGAGGAGGAAGCTGGGAAAGGTTAAATGGGGCTGGAAGGCAGGTGTGAGGTGGGCTAGACTCACACTCATCTCAAGAGTCAAGACAAATTGAAACCATAGGGTGGAGTGCCCGGACGAATCTAAATGCAGCAGCCAGACAGCAAGCATGGCTCCAATAGAATGGGGTTGTCATGGAAACAGACACAGATCCAAAGGCCAGAACCTGGAATCTAAACCAGGTCAGAGTAAGACAATGTCTGAAGCCACAGCTGGAGCAAAAGGGGTACACACACAGGGCCTGGGCAGGCAGATTTCTTTTGAGTGCCTGGCTGCTGCTCTGGCTGGCTTTGCTTCCCGCTCACTGTGCATGGGGAGCTCTGTCTCTGGAGTGCCTTCAAGGCTCTCTCATTCTTCTGACAAGTAAAGAGCCCTTCTACAACCTCCCTTTACCTGGTTTGCTGGTCCCTTCTCAAATACATTCAGCAACAACGTTCTGAGGGAATGTTTATCTTTAAACAGTGTAATTACAATATGTTTTTTCTTATATGGGACTAAAACCTGATCCTGAATCAACAAAGCGTTTCCTCTTTCTCCTGGGTGTCAGCCCTTAAACGTTTAGTCACAGAGACTGGCTGGAGAAGATCTTCAAAATCTCAAGGCTTAAACAGCAACCATTCTGATTCGCTAAGTCAGAGACAGGGCCAGAAAAATCCGCATTTAAAAAAGTTCCCAAGGTGCCTCTGATGTGCAGCTAGAGTTGGAAACCATTCATTTAGCTTCCTCAAGACTCTCATTTAAATCCTGTGGATTCTACCCGCTAACTATTTCCACAAACAGCTAGGAAGGGTTGCCCTACTTCCCATGCTTGCCATGTTAGCGTAGCTTTCATCGTTGTTTACCTTCGTTATTACAAAGACTTCTCACCGGTCTTCAGCTCCAGTCTTTGGCCTTTTAATCCATCCTCCTTATGGTTGCCAAAGTGATTTTTGAAACTGCACATAAACATCTGGGCATGCCACTTTTTACTTCCAATTCTCGGCTCACTTTCTATTGCAGCGATAAATGAGATAATAATAAAGTGAGTAGACAACCAATGGCGTATACTAGGCCTTTGAGAGCTAGGCCTGTGCCTGCCACCCCTTCTCCTGTGCCCTGGTCATGCCACACCACTTCAGGGTCTCTGATGCCTCCTACTTTCTTGGCATCGTGACTTTACATTTGCTTTTCCTTCAGCCAAGAATGTTCCTTTCCTTGCTTGATTAATTTTCCATTTCTCCTTCTACACTCAGCTCTGGCGTGGCCTTCACAAGCGTGCTATCCAAGACTCTTCTGGATCACATAATTTGTTATATGATACTTTGATTTGGCTGTTTTGGTAATTTTTACCCTGAGGACATTTTGATTCCAGAAACATTTTTATGCATCATCATTTGATCTGAGTTCACTTTGATGGATAAAATAATGAACCATTACATTTTCAACCCAGAAAGAAAATCTTAAGGAATTATTAAAACATTTATTCTTATTCTGTTGCTGACCTTTACAGCACTGCTGACCACTCCTCTGTGGG
This sequence comes from Mandrillus leucophaeus, assembly GCF_000951045.1. Taxonomy (NCBI): domain Eukaryota; kingdom Metazoa; phylum Chordata; class Mammalia; order Primates; family Cercopithecidae; genus Mandrillus; species Mandrillus leucophaeus. The sequence continues at coordinate 2,619,824 of NW_012101543.1, read as the reverse complement.
TGGAGAGAGACAGGGGATGTGGTTCAGGAATGAGGTGAGGGGAGAGTGAGTTCTGCAGTGGAGTCAGAGGTGGAAGAAAGATCCATGATGGGGTGAGTATTAGGCCCAGGGTGGAGGGTCAGAGGCTCCTGCTGGCATGGGAGTAGAAATTTTGTTGCACTTGCTGCTTAGATAGTCACAAAAAGAAAAAAAAAAAAAGACATCTGGACATGATTACTTCAAATAAGCCATATATTGTGGATTGAATTTTGTCCCCCCAAAAGGTATTAAAATCCTAACCCCCAGGACCTGTGAATGTGACTTTATTTGGAAATGGGGTCTTTGCAGATGATCCCCTAGGGTGGGCCCTAATCCAATGTGACTTTGTTCTTATATATAATAAAAAAGGAAATTTGGCCACAGAGACAGACGTACACAGAGGAAAGACTGTGTGAAGAGATGCAGGGAGAAAACCATGTGCAGATGAAGACACAGATCATGGTGATGCATCATGAAGCCAAGGAACGCAAAAGATTGCCAGCAAACCACCAGAAGCCAGGACAGCAGCTTGGAACAGATTCTCCCTTACAGGCCTTGGGAGCAACGAACCCTGCTGACACCTGGATCTCAGACTTCTAGCCTCCAGAACTGTAAGACAGTAAATGTCTCTTGTTTAAGCCACCTAGTTTGTGGTACTTTGTTACAGCAACCCTAGCAAACTAATATACCACATAAAAAGATTGTATCAAAAAAGCTGGTCAAAATGCCCTGTTTTAAGATGAGTTGCCCATCCTCTGAGCTCCCAGAACATCATTCCCAGGACATCATTACTACGTATGTTAATGGTCTGAAACTCATCTGTATTAGGCACAAGACTATAAGCTCTTCAAGGTCCAAAGTTTTGCTCTTTATTTCTATATTCTCAGTACCCAGTTTATTGAGTCTAGATAACTTAGGGATATACAAATCATGTAGGCTTAAGGTTCTGAGAGTTTGGCTGGTTAAGTGGTTGCCCTACTCTTCAGAGTACTACGGTTAGACTGAACTCTGCTCTGGTCTCCAGGCTCAGCACACTTTCCATTACATCATGAAGAGCTCTATCAAATTCACCTGTAGTGCCTTCCTCTTCAGTCTAAATTTCCTCTGTTAGTCTATCCATTCGTTACATGCACAGGTTTCCAAAGCTCTCATTATTCTGGTAACTCTCTTTCTCTGGATAGACTTGTTATTAAATAGTGGCTTCTAGACTGAACACAATCTTCCATCACCATCACTTTTCTTGATAAAGACCCTAGCCTGGTAGTAATGCTGATTAAGACTGTTGGAAAATTCTGGCATCTTATGGATTGCAATCTACATCCTGTGCAATGCCTTTTGATGCAGAAAGTTCATCCAACTCCCTCTCACTCTGCACTCAAGTTCTATGAATTTTGAACTAAAATCCATGACTTTATATTTATCTCAGTTAAATTTTACTTGGGTTTCCTCTAATGTTCTGGTTTATTGAAATAATTTCATATCTCCACTTATTGTCTTAATAATATTAGCTCTCTCATCCCATTTTGGGGCAATTGAAAATACGGTAAGAGAATTGTTTATGTTTTCAAATCACTGCTAAGCGTGTTGAAAAGTTTACCTAGCACAGCGTAGCTGAGTGATCATCAACCCTCTGTTTTATTTTCTTTCTTTGTGGCCTTGGAACAAATCAGTACAAAGCTGGTATGCAGAACAAAGCCTTTTCAATATGATGCCAGGCAAGTAGATATTTGTTCACACAACCACATGGGTACTAGGTAGTTGACAGTAAGGTTTCTGTGAGTTACAGATTCCTCCTCACCCAACCGTTCATCCAGTCTCAGCTAGACGTGTCTGGTTACAGCAATCTGGGAGAAGCCTCCTCCCCACCTAGCTGCTTCAGTGGGGTCTGGCAGAGTGACATGTATCTAGTCTCAAATTTTCCATTTGAAGGAAAACTACAACTGCCCGTTTACTTTCTTATCTCTTTTAAAAATCCTATTGATGAGAATTTTAAATAGTAAATTGACCAACTCTTTTCAAACTGCTGCCATCACAGGTTCCACCTAATTAGTGGGACACAATGTGAACTTGGGCCATAACATGATACAGTAATTAAGAGTGAGGACTGTGGAATTCGTTTTTGGTCTGATTTTGTCTTTGCCTCAAGACTGTGTGGCCCTAGCCAAGTTGTTTGATCTCTTTGTGGTTTAGTTTTCTCATCCGTTAAAAGAAAATGTCAATTCTGTTATTACTAATGAGTATTAAGCTGAATCACTCTGTGGTAAGTGCTTATCATGGGGGCTGGCACACAGTAGGTATTTCATAAACATTACCATCTTCATTATTATTTAAACACAAAGCATTTAAATATTTTAAAATCACAAAGACTGAGGTGACTATGTATGAAATACTTGAATTGCACTTATATCTGCTGACATAAGAGTTTAATGCCCATATCAATCTTGGCATGAAAATGAACTTTATTGAAATTATTTCACACATCTAAGGATTGTCTCTAAATAAGTTGAATGGTTCACCTAATTACCCAAGTCCTTTCCCTTTAAGTAGGATTGATTCACTCTTCTAATATGCCCTGGAGAGGGATGAAATCCAAAAAACAAGCAATTTCAATAGAAAGCAGTCCAAACTTACCTAAAACTGAAGCTTTTCAGTCTACAAAAAACCAACAGAATCCTCCAAAGAGTGGAGACTAATTCTGATGAGGTCTATCATGCACTATTAACTAAATAGGAATGTTCCTTTAACATTGTACATTTGACTAACACACTTATTTAAGGTAGTAAAGAAATTGTTCTTCCACGGAATTGACTTCAATAGTACAGTTTTTATTTTTTCATCTTACCCACTTGCTTTTCCTCCTTTTATTTTCTTCTCTTGACAAGGTGGTTTCTCTTGTCAGATTAAGAAGGGGTAGCAGTATAGATTGGTATGTCCTTATTCATCCTGTGATGTGAGAATTGCTATAATAATAACTGAAGTCAACAATAAAAATTCTATTCACTTCAGCAAGCATTTGTTGTATAGCTTTTTATGTGCAGGCGCCATGCTAGGACCTGTAGGAGATACAAGGATGACTAAATCTTGGTTTTGGTCCACAAAACAATTAAAAGAGAAGAGGCACAATTGCAGGAGGAATTTTGTAAGTAATGACCTGAGGGAGGAAGTGAGGCTTTGGGAGATGCTCAAAGAATAGTGGCTAGAGGAAATGACTTGTTTTGGGAAGAAAGAAGTTGGAAAAGGAAGATAGGAACTTGACAGTAAGGGCTTGACTGTAACTATTTTGCACATGATTTTCTGTCTCATAATTGGTCTAATATACCAAGTGTCAGTTTTCATTGAAAAAAACACTGAAATAATGGCACTTAAATAAGATGAAGTCAGTGTTAATAGCTTTTGAAAAGTGTATCTGTTAGTTTTCTCAGTATTAAATTTGCTTGTCTGACACATCATTATTTGTTAATTAGTGATGAAAGCACTCTAAAACTTCGAAGGAAAACTTTCACAGATTGACAAATCAGAAGTCAGGCATTCCTTCATTTCTAAATTTTAAGTGTCCCCTACCCCACCCCGTATTATTTGATTCACATCTGCAAATCTTCAGCCAGTTCAAAGTAGTTACACTATGTCATATTCTCTCAGTTGGAGGGAACCTTGAAGGAGTGGTGTGATCACAGAAAGTACATAAAGGCAACACTGAACCGTGATGTTTTTGCAATAATATTCAGTATTTGGTAGTTACCAAGAATTTGAGAGATAGATAACCCACTAGGCAAAATGAATTCTTTATTAAAAAGGCAGCATAAATGTTATTCCGAGGTCCAACCTGGGGCACCCTTTGTGATTCAACATTTATTTGCTTTCCAAACTTCCTTCTCCTAAAGATGGCAATCACTGGTTCTGTAGGTTGTCTGGTAATTTGAATATAGTCCCTGTCAGCTTTTAGGGTAGGTGGCTTTCAAGCATCAGGTATTGCATTAAACTTCTGTGGTTTGAATGTGTTATCTCTAAAATGGGGAGGTGCCAATGTGATAGTAGTAAGATGTAGGGGCCTTTAAGAGGAAATTAGCTCATGAGGAGCCCTTCCTCCTGAGTGGGGTTAGGTAAACAGCTTGATGGAGGGAGTTTATCTTTTTTTGCCCTTCCAGCTTATGCCATGTGAAGACACAGCATTCCTCTCCTCTGAAAGATGCAGTGTTCAAGGTGCTATCTTGGAAGCAGAGACCTGACTCTCACCAGATGATGAATCTACTGGTGCTTTGATCTTGGACTTCCCCACCTCCAGAACCATAAGAAACACATTTCTATTGTTTGTAAAGTACCCAGCCTCAGGCATTTTGTTATAGCAACAATAATTGGACTAAGACAGGCATTTACCCTAAGATCAGAGCTAACACCATCATATCTGCAGGATCTCCCTGATGGCATACGCATTTTCCTTTTCTCTCAAGGCAGACAAAAATAAATGATGAGAAGTAAAATAGGCCCTCCTTTTCTAATGTCTTCATAAGTCTTGACCTAGTCCATATTCTTTCCTTTTTCTAATGAGTATAGTTTTTTAATTGTAAACTCTAGTATATAATGATTGAGACATTTCTTTTTTTCCCCATAAATCAACTTAAATCTGCCTTTGAGTTCCCATTCTGTAGGGCTGGTAGCAAATTTAATTAGAGATGAAGTCTTGTTTTGTCACTGAGGCTGAAGTGTAGTGGTGCGATCATAGCTCACCGCTGTCTTGAACTCCTGGGTTTCAGCCATCCTCCCCAGCCTCTTGAGTAGCTGGGAAGACAGGCGCGAGCCACCATGCCCAGCAGCAAATTTAATCTTTAAAATCATCTTCCCTCTGCTCTATCAGATTGTCAAAATTCTGAGACATTTTAGGCTGTACCAAAATAACAAGGAGACTCCTCTTAAATTACTGATAAGCTCTGCGATGCCTATTGTCAATGTTCCTTCCCAGTCTGGCAACTGTGCTGCTTTTGTTTTAGGCTTGGGACATAGAAATTATTACTTTTGACTGGGGTCCAGTGTTCCTGAGTGACCACATAGTAATGCCCTGACTTTAGCTAACTTCTCAGGTTAGTGCTACAGAGCAGGGCCATTCTTTGCACAGGTGTGCTTCTGTTATTTGTATACTTCCCTTTACTTTGTTCTCAAGTTATGGGTCTTTTTCTTTTTCTCCCTACCCTCTAAACACTGGCATGGTGTCCTCTGTGAAGTTGGTATTTTGCTGTTTGCATAGCACAATACTTGAATTGGGAAATTCAAAGGATCTGGCTACCGTTTGGTAAGGTGGAAGGAAAATGGAAGAGAAGATTGCTATGAATTAAATCTCAGTAAATGATCCTGCCTCATTCCCACTGCAGGAAGTAGGATTCTTAGTGAGACCAACTTTCTCTTCTAAATTTTTTTCCTACTAGATTGCCTTATCTTCAAATTTTTACACATTCCAGGGGTTTTATTTTTTTATTTTTATTTTTTTTTTGAGACAGCATCACTCTCTGTCACTCAGGCTGGAGTGCAGTGCTGTGATCTTGGCTCACTGCAGCCTTGATCTTGCAGGATCAGTGAATCTTCCCACCTCAGCCTCTTGAATAGCTGGGACTACAGGTGTGCACTCCCATTCTCAGCTAATTCTTTTAATTTTTTTTTGTAGACCTGTGGTCTCACTATGTTGCCCAGGCTGGTCTTAAACACTTGGGCTTGAGTGATCCTCCTGCCTTGTCCTCCCAAAGTGCTGGGATTGCAAGCATAAACCACCTTGCCCCAACTGTTTTTAACATTTTAAAGGTACTCTGCTAAAAATACTGTTGTCCTTTCTCCCCCTAAATATCTTTAACCTTTTAAAATAATCACAATTGCACAATCGCACAGTTATAGTATAACTCCTCAGTTGTGTGTATATGTGCAATGTATTACTAGAAAGAAAACAGTTGTACATTTAGTTGGTCATAAACACATATGGAGTCCAGAGAATGAAGATGAGCAAACATTTCTTTAGTTCTTTCCTTTTCCTGTTGAGTTGCCACTCTGTACTCATGGGGTTAGGCTTTTTTCGGTTTCTGCAAGTTCTTTTCCTCCCTGGTGTCTCTATTTTATACTAATCCCAGATCTGCTAGTGCACAGAGAGGTCAAGGTCATGATAACCTTTGTTCTGGGCTCTATCAATTCCTATGGTTCTTGCGGTAGCCATTAGTGCTGTTTTGTCTTGATACTGACACATAGTAGGATTACACTCTGTCAACAACTTTGTAGTTAGGCGTGACCATGAGACTTGCTTTGATCAATAAAACGTGAGCTGAAGTGATGTGTTTCACTTCTAAGGGTAACTTCCTGAGCTAATGGGTAATTTTTTGCTGTTTCAGTCCATGTTATGGTTCATCAAGGAAGCCTGTATTAAGAAGATACCCTGTCTTCTGAACCCCCCCTTTAGCCGCCGTCCTTGAATGACCACAATGAACAGAATCCAATGTCAACTCGCCTTGGGCATGTAGAGGAAGTGAGAAATGAATGTGCTGTGTTTAGCCACTGGGATTTTGGGATTGATTTTTACTGTAGGATAACTAATCCCATACTGACTATGCAGTCTTTTTTCGGAGTAGACTAGTTATTCCAGATATTCTCAAGTCAAGTAGCTAAGAGACACAAAATAAATGTCTTTGTCTTAGTAATATTTACTATCACATTGACATTTTTAAAAAAGTTATGATGTCTCTGCCTCTTTTCTGTTCTTCTAATGATCCCTTTATGTCTGAGTGAGTGCAATGGATTAGAAAGAAGAGATTGATTGGTGTAGACTACTCCCTTGTGGCACAATAGATCTGGGTACTAGTAGTTTTCATTTTTTCCAAAGCTTCATATTTCTCAAATGATCTGTACATAATAAACACCTATACTTTACTTCTATCTGTTTTCTGCTAAGTCATTTGATTGTTCCAAGCTAGAACCCCCAGGAATTCCAATGATGCAAAAGCAAAAAGCAAGATAGCATTTTTCCATGCTGATGTGAGAGCTCTACCTGTGTTAAAC
>NW_012101543.1:2610810-2612245 GCF_000951045.1 Mandrillus leucophaeus | reverse complement strand
TTGATGGCCCACTAGGTACTAGGGGCATTCATAATTATTATTAGCAATACTTGTTCTGAATACAAATTGCAAGAAAGCATAAAGGCATATATTAGGTAGAACTGATCTATTTGAAGGTATCAGGAAGCTGTTCTTGAGGAAGCAACATTTGAGTTGAGAGTTGAAAGATGAGTTGCAGTTGGCCGGCAAAATGATGGGAAGGGAGTGAGATTGGGATGGGGTGGAGAGGGAAGAGTAAACAGCAAAGTAAACAGCATTTGCAAGGAATCTGAGGCTGGAGAATCATGATACAATGGAGAGGGCAAAAAAAAAAAAAAAAAAAAAGGAAGACTTGTATAGGCTGGAGCACAAGTGTTTATAAGTGGCGTGTGATGAGGCTGAGCAAGTAACCACAGCCAGAGCCAGATTTTAACCAGTTCTTGCAGGCCATATTGATTTGGTTGTTTTGAAGGTTACAGGAATCTATTGAAAGATGAATACTTTAGGCTTGCTATTGACACTATAAGATTTGGATTCAAGACTAGATTTAAGTCCTTTCATTCATTCAGCTTTCACATGGGGATTACATAATAGGGTGTTCCATTAACTGGGGTCACCTTTACTGAAGTCAGAGAAAAGGTTAGGGAAATTGCCTAAAACAAGCTTAATTGTCTGTAGCTTGCTTTGATGTGGCAGCCAGAGTGTAGGGCATGTGATGAATTTTGTACAAGGGCTAGGATGGATAAGAGTGGGCCTAGTCCTTTTAATATATTGTTCCAGGGACAGTCTCCATCCTAAAAGACAGATTCAATAAGCCATAACAAAGCAGTTTTACCTTGTCTTATTACCAAGATTTTACTTTCATAAGACCAATCACAAGTAGAAAATATGTTAGATGTGAAAGGTAGTACAGTTTACAGAAGGAGGTCACTAGTTCATATCAAAGCATATTGCCCAGGACTCCTACAAGCTCTCCTTGATGTTTGGTAGCAGCCGAGTCATATTTTAAGATAGTCTGAACTCAGCCTCTGAGGTTTTATGGTAGGGAGCAATTCTGCATTGGCAGGAAGCTGAACTGAATGCCCTATAGATCATTTCCACACATGAGTTTCCATTGTACAAAACAAATCCATATTCATCCCAATGATTTCCCCTTTATTCTTTTCAAACTCCCAAATAGAAGAGATTAGATTCGAGACTCCTCTCATAAATTACACAGTTTTAATTCAGTAAATTTGCATAAGCTCCAAACACCAAACTCCCTACAAATAGTTGAAATAAATATAGCAGTTATGGATCACATCTAGTCATAGATTATCCAATGATGAATTATCTAGCTTTTGTAGAATATGACTATGAGAAAGGTCAGATTCAGTCCCCATAGCAAAGATGCAGCCAAAGGGATGTGCTGCTTTATGAGCCCAAGGTCCATAAACTGGAGTCCAAAAAAAGATTA
>NW_012101543.1:2608371-2610760 GCF_000951045.1 Mandrillus leucophaeus | reverse complement strand
TAAACAATGAAACTGAGGCAGAAATCAAGAAGTTCTTTGAAACCATGGAGAACAAAGAGACAACGTACCAGAATCTCTGGGACACAGCTAAAACAGTGTTAAGAGGGAAATTTATTGCACTAAATGCCCACAACAGAAAGCTAGAAAGATCTGAAGCTGACACACTAAACTCACAATTAAAAGTGCTAGAGAAGCAAGAGCAAACTAATCCAAAAGCTAGCAGAAGACAAGAAATAATTAAAATCAGAGCAGAAATGAAGGAGATAGAGACATAAAAAACCCTCCAAAAAATCAATGAATCTAGAAGCTGGTTTTTTAAAAAATTAACATAATAGATAGACTGCTAGCTAGACTGATAAAAAAGAAAGACAAGAATCAGATGGACATAATAAAAAAATGATAAAGGTGATATCACCGCCGACCCGACAGAAATACAAACTACCATCAGAGAATAGTATAAACACCTCTATGCAAATAAACCAGAAAATCTAGAAGAGATGAATAAATTTCTGGACACTTGCACCCTCCCAAGACTAAACCAGGAAGAAGTTGAATCCCTGAATAGACCAATAACAAGTCTGAAATTGAGGCAGTAATTAATAGCCTACCAACCAAAAAAGAAAAAAAGAAAAAAAAAAAAAGGCCAGGACCAGATGGATTCACAGCCGAATTCTGCCAGAGGTACAAAGAAGAACTGATAGCATCCCTTCTGACACTATTCCAAACAATTGAAAAGGAGGGACCCTCCCTAACTCATTTTATGCAGCCAGCATTATCCTGATACCAAAACCTGGCAAAGACACAACAAAAAAAAGAAAACTTCAGGCCAATATCCCCAGTGAACATCAATGTGAAAATCCTCAATAAAATACTGGCAAACTGAATCCAGCAGCACATCAAAAAACTTATCCACTGCGATCAAGTCGGCTTTATCCTGGGGATGCAAGTCTGGGTTGAACATACGCAAATCAATAAAGGTAATCCATCACATAAACAGAACCAACAACAAAAACCACATGTTTATTTCAATAGATGCAGAAAAGGCCTTTGATAAAATTCAACATCCCTTCATGTTAAAAACTCTCAACAAACTAGGTATTGATGGAACATATCTCACAATAATAAGAGCTATTTATGACAAACCTATAACCAATATCATACTGTATGGGCAAAAGCTGAAAGCATTTCCTTTAAAAACCAGAACAAGACAAGGATGCCCTCCTTCACCACTCCTATCCAACAAAGTATTGGAAGTTCTGGCCAGGGTAATCAGGCAAGAGAAAGAAATAAAGGGTATTCAAACAAGAAAAGAGGAAGTCCAATTGTCTCTGTTTGCAGATGACAGTATTGTATGTTTAGAGAACCCCATCTCTCAGCCCCAAAACTCCTTAAGCTGATAAGCAACTTCAGCAGTCTCAGGATGCAAAATCAATGTGCAGAAATCACAAGCATTCCTATACACCAACAACAGAAGCAGAAACCCAAATCAAGAATGAGCTCCCATTCACAGTTGCCACAGAGAGAATCAAATACTTAGGAATACAGCTAACAAGAGAAGTGAAGGACCTCTTCAAGGAGAACCACAAACCACTGCTCAAGGAAATAAAAGAGGACACAAACAAATGGAAAAAACATTCCATCCTCATGGATAGGAAGAATCAATATCATGAAAATGGTCATACTGCCCAAAGTAATTTATAGATTCAATGCTATTCTCATCAAACTACCATTGACATTCTTCACAGAATTAGAAAAAACTACTTTAAATTTCAGGGAATCAAAGAAGACCCCATGTAGTCAAGACAATCCTAAGCAAAAACAAGAAAGCTGGAGGCATCACACTACCTGACTTCAAACTATACTACAAGGCTACAGTATCCAAAACCGCATGGTACTGGTACCCAAACAGACACATAGACCTATGGGACACAACAAAGACTTCAGTGATAGTGTCACACTTCTACAACCATCTGATCTTTGACAAACATCACAAAAACAAGCAATGGGGAAAGGATCTCCTATTTAATAAATGGTGCTGGGAAAACTGGCTAGCCATATGAGGAAAACTGAAACTGGACTCCTTCCTTACACCTTATACAAAAATTAAGATGTATTAAAGTCTTAAAAGTAAAACCCAAAACCATAAAAACCCTAGAAGAAAACCTAGGCAATACCATAATTCAGGACATAGTCATGGGCAAAGACTTCATGATAAAAATGCCAAAAGCAGTTGCAACAAAAGCCACAATTGACAAATGGTATCTAATTAAACTAAAGAGCTTCTGCACAGCAAAAGAAACTATCATCAGGTTGAACAGGCAACCTACAGAATGGGAGAAAATTTTTGCAATCTACCCATCTGACAAAGGTCCGGACTTTACAAGGAACT
>NW_012101543.1:2600619-2603916 GCF_000951045.1 Mandrillus leucophaeus | reverse complement strand
TAACTGAAGAATTGTCCTACATTTACAAAAAAAGTTGCTTTAAAAGCGAATCTAAGCAAGATTAATTCTTAGTCATATAAGATGTTTAGGTTTTGATGTATTATGATACACCCATAATAACTACTAAATTAATAAATTATTATTGTCTGTTTCAACATTTACTTTATTTCCAGATTATATTGACAAATTCCATAAAATTACTGACTTATATTAAGTAAAATATTAGTATATTGACCATGATCAGAACAAACTGGAGTTTCTTAAAATTCTTGATGGTTTGGATTTGGGGATGTAAAAAATATGACATTAATTTAGTCCCTTTAAATAGGATGATAGTTGTTTGATTACTTAGAATGCTCTAAAATACATTTTCCAAACAATATGTGTTCATTGTAGAAAATAAAAAATATCAGGGCGGGGCCAAGATGGCCAATTAGAAGCAGCAGCGATCAGAGCCTCCCACTGAAGAATCATAATAGCGTGTGAATCCTGCACTGGCAACCAAGCTATGCAGGTTCTCTCATCAGAACTGACTAGGCGGCTGGTGTGATCCAAGGAGAGGAAGGAAGAGCAATGTGGTGGGGTGGCCCACCTGAGCACCAACCACACGGGGCAGGAGAGCCCCCATCCCCCAGCCAAGGGAGCTGCTGAGTGAGAGTGTTACCCAGACGAGGGAAACAGTGCTTTTTCCACAGAACTGTGCAACCCACAGATGGGAAGATCCCACTTGCAAACCCACGCCACTGGGGCCTAGGATCCCGATCCCGGAGCCGTGCAGATTCTCAACAGCCTCTCAGGCCCTGCAGATTCTCAACAGCCTGTCAGCTAGAATCTGCCAAGGCTGCCGAGTTCCCAGAGGGAGGGACTAGGAGCACCACAGCTGTGGCGGCCTGCTGCCTTAAGCCTTTTGAGCTCGTTGGGGGAGGGGCAGCAGCCAGCACTGGGACTGATAACTGCCTAACAGGCTGAGTTCCCTGGGCGGGGGAAGGGCGGCAGCCATCTCTGTAGCTCTAGGCCATGCTTTTTTCCGGCTGGAGCCAGGGAGGCTGGGCAGCTTGGTCCCTAGAGGTATCCCCCACAGCCCAACACACTGGCCGTGGCAGACTCAGGCCAGAGCATCTCTTCAGGCCTGGCCCTGACCCATCCTTCCATACTGGGTGGAGCCTCCCTTCAGGAATTCCAACAACTCCAGCCAGGGGCTCAGGGACAGAAACCTGATCTCCCTGGGCCTGAGTCCCTAATGGGAGGGGTGGCTGCAGTCTCTGTACATCAGCAGAGGTAGCCTTTCCTCTGGGTAGTTCTGAGGAATCCGGGCAGCCCAGATGAATGGGATGACCTCCAGTGAAGGACACCCCCTCCACCAAGGGACAGTCAAAGTGCTTCATTAAATGGGTCCCAGTCCCCGTGCCACCCAACTGGGTGAGACCCTCCAACAGGGGTTTTCGGACACCCTATACAGGAGTGACCCTATTGGCATCAGGTTGGTGCCCCTCGAGGTCAGAGATCCCAGAGAATGAGCAGGCACCTATCTTTGCTGTTCTCCATCCTCCTTGACTGACATCTCTAGGCATGGGAGCAAAGCAGATGAATATAGCCTGAAGTGAACCCCCAGCAAGCTGCAGCAGCCCTATGGAAGAGGGAACTGACCATTGAAAGAAAAGCAGAAAGCAACAACAACAGCATCAGCGAAAACAAAAAGTCCCCACAAAAACCCCATCCAAGGGTCAGCAGCCTCAAAGATCAAAATTAGACAAACTCATAAAGATGAGAAAGAGTCAACAAAAAAATGCTGAAAACCTAAAAGGCCAGAGTACCTCTTCTCCTCCAAATGATCAGAATGCCTCTCCAGCAAGGGCACAGAACTAAATGGAGGATGAGATGGACAAATTGACAGAATTAGGCTTCAGAAGATGGGTAATAAAAAACTCCGCTGAGCTAAAGGAGCATGTTCTAACCCAATGTAAAGAAGCTAAGAACCTTGATAAAAGGTTAGAGGAGCTGCTAACTAGAATAAGCGATTTAGAGAGGAACATAAATGACCTGATGGAGCTGGAAAATACAGCACGTGAACTTTGTGAAGCATACACAAGTATCAATAGCCGAATTGACCAAGCAGAAGAAAGGATATCAGAGTTTGAAGACCACCTTGCTGAAATAAGGCATTCAGACAAGATTAGAGAAAAAAGTATGAGGAGGAATGAACAAAGCCTCCAAGAAATATGGGACTATGTAAAAAGACTGAACCTGTGATTGATTGGAGTATCTGAAGGAGACTGGGAGAATAGAAACAAGCCAGAAAACATGCTACAGATATTATCCAGAACTTCCCCAATCTGGAAAGATAGACCAACATGCAAATTCAGGAAACACAGAGAACACCGCTAAGATACTCATCGAGCGTATCAACCCCAAGACACATAAGCATCAGATTCTCCAAGGTCGAAATGAAGGAAAAAATGTTAAGGGCAGCCAGAGAAAGGCCAGGTCACCTACAAAGGGGAGCCCATCAGACTAACAGCAGACCTCTCAGCAGAAAGTCTGTAAGCCAGAAGAGAGTGGGGACCAATATTCAACATTCTTAAACAAAAGGATTTTCAACCCAGAATTTCATATCCAACCAAACTAACCTTCATAAATGAAGGAGAAATAAAATCCTTTCCAGACAAGCAAGTGCTGAGGGATTTTTGTCACCACTAGGCCTACCTTGTAAGAGCTCCTGAAGAAACACTAAATATGGAAAGGAAAACTGATACCAGCCACTGCAGAAACACACCAAAATATAAAGACCAATGACACGATGAAGAAACTGCAACTAGTGTGCAAAATAACCAAATGGCATCATGATGACAGGATCAAATTCACATATAACAATACTAACTTTAAATGTAAATGGGCTAAATGCTCCAATTAAAAGACACAGACTGGCAAATTGGATAAACAGTCAAGGCCCGTCGGTGTGCTGTATTCAGAAGACCCATCGCACATGAAAAGACACACATAGGCTCAAAATAAAGGGATGGAAGAAAATTCATCAAGCAAATGGAAAGAAAAAAAAAAAGCACAGGGGTTGCAATTCCAGTCTCTGACAAAACAGACTTTAAACCAATGAGGATAAAAGACAAAGAACGACATTACATAATAATAAAGGGATCAATTCAACAAGAAGAGCTAACTATCCTAAATATATATGTACCAATACAGGAGCACCCAGATTCATAAAACAAGTTCTTAGAAACCTACAAAGAGACTTAGATTCTCATACAATAATAGTGGGAGACTTTAACACCCCACTGTCAA
>NW_012101543.1:2578721-2599464 GCF_000951045.1 Mandrillus leucophaeus | reverse complement strand
ACAACAAAAACCACATGTTTATTTCAATAGATGCAGAAAAGGCCTTTGATAAAATTCAACATCCCTTCATGTTAAAAACTCTCAACAAACTAGGTATTGATGGAACATATCTCACAATAATAAGAGCTATTTATGACAAACCTATAACCAATATCATACTGTATGGGCAAAAGCTGAAAGCATTTCCTTTAAAAACCAGAACAAGACAAGGATGCCCTCCTTCACCACTCCTATCCAACAAAGTATTGGAAGTTCTGGCCAGGGTAATCAGGCAAGAGAAAGAAATAAAGGGTATTCAAACAAGAAAAGAGGAAGTCCAATTGTCTCTGTTTGCAGATGACAGTATTGTATGTTTAGAGAACCCCATCTCTCAGCCCCAAAACTCCTTAAGCTGATAAGCAACTTCAGCAGTCTCAGGATGCAAAATCAATGTGCAGAAATCACAAGCATTCCTATACACCAACAACAGAAGCAGAAACCCAAATCAAGAATGAGCTCCCATTCACAGTTGCCACAGAGAGAATCAAATACTTAGGAATACAGCTAACAAGAGAAGTGAAGGACCTCTTCAAGGAGAACCACAAACCACTGCTCAAGGAAATAAAAGAGGACACAAACAAATGGAAAAAACATTCCATCCTCATGGATAGGAAGAATCAATATCATGAAAATGGTCATACTGCCCAAAGTAATTTATAGATTCAATGCTATTCTCATCAAACTACCATTGACATTCTTCACAGAATTAGAAAAAACTACTTTAAATTTCAGGGAATCAAAGAAGACCCCATGTAGTCAAGACAATCCTAAGCAAAAACAAGAAAGCTGGAGGCATCACACTACCTGACTTCAAACTATACTACAAGGCTACAGTATCCAAAACCGCATGGTACTGGTACCCAAACAGACACATAGACCTATGGGACACAACAAAGACTTCAGTGATAGTGTCACACTTCTACAACCATCTGATCTTTGACAAACATCACAAAAACAAGCAATGGGGAAAGGATCTCCTATTTAATAAATGGTGCTGGGAAAACTGGCTAGCCATATGAGGAAAACTGAAACTGGACTCCTTCCTTACACCTTATACAAAAATTAAGATGTATTAAAGTCTTAAAAGTAAAACCCAAAACCATAAAAACCCTAGAAGAAAACCTAGGCAATACCATAATTCAGGACATAGTCATGGGCAAAGACTTCATGATAAAAATGCCAAAAGCAGTTGCAACAAAAGCCACAATTGACAAATGGTATCTAATTAAACTAAAGAGCTTCTGCACAGCAAAAGAAACTATCATCAGGTTGAACAGGCAACCTACAGAATGGGAGAAAATTTTTGCAATCTACCCATCTGACAAAGGTCCGGACTTTACAAGGAACTTAAACAGATTTACAAGAAAAAAACAACTCCAACAAAAAGTGGGCAAAGAATATGAACAGACACTTCTCAAAAAAGACATTTATGTGGCCAACAAACATATGAAAAGAAGCTCAACATCACTGATCATTAGAGAAATGCAAATCAAAACCACAATGAGATACCATTTCATGCCAGTTAGAATGGTGATTAATAAAAAGTCAGGAAACAATAGATACTGGTGAGGCTGTGGAGAAATAGGAATGCTTTTACACAGCTGGTGGGAATGTCAATTAGTTCAACCATTGTGGAAGACAGTGTGGTGATTCCTCAAGGATCTAGAACCAGAAATACCATTTGACCCAGCAATTCCATTACTGGGTGTATACCCAAAAGAATATAAATCATTCTACTATAAAGACACATACACATGTATGTTTATTACACTATTTACAAAAGCAAAGACATGGAACCAACCCTAATGCCCATCAATGATAGACTGGATAAAGAAAATACGGTACATATTCACCATGGAATACTATGCAGCCAAAAAAAGGAATGAGATCATGTCCTTTGTAGGGACTTGGATGAAGCTGGAAGCCATCATTCTCAGGAAACTAACACAGGAACAGAAAACCAAACACCTCTTGTTTTCATTCGGTAGGAGCTGAACAATGAGAACACATGGACACAGGGAGGGGAACAACACACACCAGGGCTTGTTGGGGGTTGGGGAGTGAGGGGAGGGAACTTAGAGGACGGGTCAACAGGTGCAGCAAACCACCATGGCACACGTATACCTATGTAACAAACCTGCACGTTCTGTACGTGTATCCCAGAACTTAAAAAAAAAATACAAAAAAGTAAAAGTGGAAAATAAAAATTACCAATGACCTAACGTCTGAGACAACTACTATTAACATTTTGCTAGTTTAAAAAAACTCAACATTTGATTATAAACATAAAACATGTTTGATATTTTTGTTCTTAGCTATCCAGAAACAAATATAAATTTGTATTTATAAAATTAAAAAATACTTATAAAAATATAAAAGATACTAATAAAATTTTTTAAAGTTGTGAAAATATTCATTTTATTACCTTTAAATATACATTTTTCTCTGCTGAGTTATAGTAAGAAGTCTAGCTTCTAGCTTGATTTGTGGAGGTTTTACTTTTTATTATTTGCCATTTTATCTAGAAGCAAAGTTGCCGATTATGATCCTTGAGGGTGATTGATACCATTTGAGATATTTTAAAGTCTTCTGAATCAGTTGTTTAGCTCAGGCTAGAACATATGCTTTAGTTAGAGTTAGGGGAGCAGTAATCATTCCCTCAAATTTTTAGTGAAGTTCAAGTGTTAGAGAAACATTCCAGATTGCCTGATGATGTTATCTTAGAAGACATCATAAACACTGATAAGTACACAGAAAACCTGTCTACTTTGACCACACTCAGAAATAATAGGCAAGAACTATAAAACTCTAAACCCATAGAGGGAAAGTATATCAGGAAAATATACTCAGCAAACAACAGAGATTGAAAATAGCATATTATACAAAAATTGTGCTATAGTGTAGCATAATTGTATATACATTGGCAATAGTGTAGATTGTAGGAATGTCATGCAAATGAAGGGAAATGCTGTGTACAGCTGGAAATAAAGCTTTGGTTATGAAGAGTACACTGACAGTAACTGTATAATACATTGGCAATGGGCAACAGAGATTCTTTTTGGTTTCATAATTTTGTGAAATTATGAATGACTACATGTGTAATATTGAATATTTAACACTTATTTTTGGAAACATATACACTGAAGGTGGTTTAGAAAAAAATAACAAATAGTAACACTGCCAGGAAAATTAGGCATCAAGATGTAAGTACAAATTCACTTCGGTTCATATACACATGTTTATAGCATTTTGCCATTTAAGTGAACTGGATGGAGTTCAACCTCAGGGTATAAGATAAGGTAACTCAATATCCAGACCATGTTGATACTATAAAATGTGTCTCCACAATCATATTTGTTGAACACCCCTGTCTTTGTCTGTGCTGCTATAACAGAGTACCTGCGACTTGGTAATTTACAAAGAACAGAAAATTATTTCTCACAGTCCTGGAGGCTGAAAGCGCTAGAACAAGGCACAAGCATTTGGTATCTGGTCAGGGCTGCATCCTCCAGCAGGGAAGCATGCTGTATTTTCACATGGAAAGAGCTGGGAAGGTGAGAAAGGAAGAACTGCTTTTGCCAAGTCCTCTTACAAGGGTGTTCAATCTCGCCCATGAGGGAGGAGCCCACATAGCCCAATCGCCTGTCAAAAATCCCACCTCCCAACATCACCACATTGGCAACACCTGAAATTTAAAGGTGGATACATTCAAATCACCTCATTCTGCCTGACCCCGCCACCAAATTCATGTTCTCTCAGCGATTCACTCTCTCATTCAACACACATTTATGAAATAGTTTAGTCAACAAATATGAATGAATGAATGAGGACAGTAGACTGTAGATTACAGCAGAACCATGCAGATGAAGGCAAATGCTGTGTACAGCTAGAAATAAAGCTTTGGTTATGAAGAATACAGGTCTCTTCAAGAATTATTCAAAAATTGTACATGGGAATTTTTTAAAGCATCTGGATCAATTAATATAAAACATAATACAGAGTGCAATTGTGTATAGGGAAATGGGAAGAATATTTTGACAAGCTTTAATTATATCCCAGCTCAAAGACAAAGGTCTTTGCTAGAAGCAGGTTACAAGAAGAGCAGAGGCAGAGAGCAGGGGATTATTATTCAACCCTGCTGTGATTCACCCTTCATTTGGATTCAGATTGGCCTGGCCTCTAATCTTAGCCCAGCTGTGTCTCCACCCACTGGGGAAAGAGTTGAGTCAAGGCAATTATCCTGCTAATTTATCTAAAAATGACAAAATTGAAGAAATAGTTTTCTCAGCTCCCTCTGAATTATCCAGGCAGGGGGTCCAGCATGATTTCTGAGGGAATCTTTCCCTCCCTTTCATTTTACATCTGTGTACACAGGCTCTTTCTCCCATCTCTGCAGTGGAAGTTAGCCTTCTGTTAAATATTTTGAATCCTGTGTCTTTATAATCTGGCCATGAGGTGACTATATGGATCTGAGAAGTTCATGTCTAAGACACACACACACACACACACACTCTCTCTCTCTCTCTCTCTCTGTGTCTCTCACAAAATGGAGATCCATTCCTATAATAATTCTCTATATTTCCTCAGTGCCAATTCAAGAGCAGAGGCTTGTACAGCATGGACCAAGATTTGCTAGAGGCTTACTTTAAAGGCTTACTCTAAGCTTGTTTTTCTAAGCAGATTCTATGGTCTTTGAAGGGAAGGACTATGCCATTTATTTCTAGTAGCAGCCTCCATAATACTTAAAATGGTGCTAGTCACAGAGCTGTTTTTCAGCAAAGTACTTTTGAAATTAAAATCTCAGTGTAGTGTTTATTGAATGCGGTGTTAAATCTTCTAAGCACAGCGTCGCCGAGCTCCAGGCATGTGTGACATTGATGTAGGGATGGAGGCATGTTTTGTTTTTTTTTTCCCCCTTTTTTCTTTTTCTATAGCCTCAGAGGTGAGGTGATATGGTTTATAGGGGCTACCTGGCGTATCTTAATCTGTTCATGCTGTGGTGAGGACAGCCGAGGCAGAGCCCAGCTAAGACATAGGAGCTCTGTGGATGGCTATAAGAATTCAGTAATTATTCAAATTGCCATTCTTTGAATATTCCTTCAATATTTATTTAAAGAAACTACTGAATAAAGTATGAAAGAAGGATAAAGAAAGAGAACCAGTTGTGGTAGTTCTCAAGTTTTCTATAATAATCACCAGAAAGTCTCTTTTGGCCTGAAACTTGCAGTTTCCTCTTAGCAAAACAAACACACACACAACACACCCCTGTGGTCAGTCAGATGTAGCTTCCTTAGAAGGAAGGCAGTGTTAGCAAGGTCCTGAGGGTTCCTGTATCAGTCTGTTCTCACACTGCTATGAAGAAATACCCAAGACTGGGTAATTTATAAAGAAAAGAGATTTAACTGACTCACAGTTCCGCATGGCTGGGGAGGCCTCAGGAACCTTACAATCATGATGGAAGGGGAAGCAACACATCTTTCTTCACACGGTGGCAGGAGAGAAAAGAATGAGAATGAGTGAAGGGGGAAGCTTCTTATAAAACCATCAGATCTTGTGAGAACTCACCCACTATCACTGAGAACAGCATGGAATTACCTCCCACTGGGTCCCTCCCACTACACTTGAGGATTATGGGAACTGATTCAATTACCTCCCACTGGGTCCCTCCCACTACACTTGAGGATTATGGGAACTCCAATTCAAGATGAGATTTGGGTGGGGACACAGTCTAACCATGGCAGTGTCCAATCTCCCCTAACCTGTGCCCCCACCTTTAGAGGAGTTTATTCTTTCCATCTATAAGCAGTTTTCTCCGAGAAGAGTTCAAGTAAAGATAACTTTCTTTGTCTCATTCTTGTCCAGTGACATACAGTGACTCTTTAACAGTAATCACTAAGTGCAGTTGCCCAGTCACCACACAATCTGGCTCAGGGAAAAGCTTGTGATGTAAAACGTTGGGATGAATTATTTAGCTTTGGGACATGGCTGACCCATGGGCTACAACACAAGTGAAATATCCTGGACTCAATCTAAAGTCTCCCCTAACTTTTGGAGATGACTTTTCAGAGAGTTTCAATATAGACATGAAAAATAGGAACTGCTTGGATTGTAGTTACTATTTTTCCTGCTTCCTGGGCTCTGTCTGGTAAGACTAACTTACTGAAGAGTTTGTATTCTCGCCCATGCTCCACAGTGAACGTGGCTGGGGAAGCTGCTGCAGGTGTACAATGTTCTAGAGCTTCTGGAGGTTAAGCTCTCAGCAACATCTAATTGGAAGCAACCAACAAGAGGGCCACAGAGATAGCTGAACTTAACCTTCTTTATAAAAATTTGCATTGTTAATCCTTAATCATAGTTTTCAGTATTAAAATGTATTGGTCTGAATCTACATTAGCATCCTCAGGGATTTAAAAGCAATTACATTTAAAAGTGAAATTGCGGTCCACACATAAACAGGAATGATCTTTAAAGCAAATTAAACAAAAGGCTCTAATTACAAATCCATTTAATTTACAGACAGAGAATTAACCTTTGGCTCACTGGTAAGTAAATATGCAGAGAAACAATAATCCAAAATTTAATAACATGAACAAAGTATTTCTTATAAGCTTTAGCGCTGATGTTTGATCAGTTTCCATATCACTTCACCTTTTGAATTTTAAAATATTTAAGAAGAAATCAGTGTGTGGAGAGAAGAGAATCTGTTCTAAGATGGATTCTGCTTACTCTCTCTCATTTATTATGTCTGAAGATTATTATCTCACAGGGAGATTCATGCTATAAAAACTGAATTTTACAAAAAGTTTTTTTTTCCACACTGCTTTTATTTTTGTTAGGTGCCCTCATCATGTAGGGTAGCCTGGAATTTACAATAGTTTAACCTGGAGCCTCTACCAATCTTCCCAACTCCACCTGAAAAACTGTCTTGAGTTTGCAAATCTCCAAAGTAAATTCACACCAATCATGTTGCTACACTCAGCATGATAGTTAAATAAAAATTCCCTCTTTTAGGAGCAATTTACAGAAAACAGAGGCTCATCAAATGAGGGTGTTGAGACTTGGCTATGAGAATTCAAGGTACTGTAAAATTTGGCTTATCTATTTTACTAACGTCATTCCCTTTATTCCTAAACTAGCTATTATACAGTTAGAATAAACTGAATAAACATAAATTAATTACAACTCATGACCCCTTTCATTAGCTAATACCTCATTTTTTGATCAAGGTTCCATCTCAACACTATCACAATGGCAATTAAATTTCAACAGGAGTTTTGGAGGGTACCTTCAAGCTATAGCAATAATAGAGTTTTGGGTTCCTAGGAATTCATGTTGCTTCAGAGCTATTGAACAGAAATTGCTAAAAAAAAAAAAAAATTGGCTAATTTCCTTCTCTAATGCACAATATGGTAAATAGGTAAATGGTTGCCAGTCTCTAGAAAAGTATTAGAGGAAGATTTACACTGCATGTTTTCAAGAGTAGAAGGATTGTCATAAAGAAGACCTGGTCTTCTCTCCATGTAAGGGGGTCAGGGACTGGTAACAAGCTAACGTCTGGAAACTGGTTGAAGAGCCACAACTCTGTATGAAAGTGATTCAAGACAGACTTCTCCTCACCAGAGCAAGACAAATCAAATTAAACTTTAGGAGTCTGTCCATCTATTTCAGTCCTAGTGAGAGAACAATCAATTAGCCAACACCAAAGAACTTTGTAGGTGAAAAAGCCCTGACTACTTAGCTTTTCTGCCCACTACAATAACTACAAGCCCCTGTCTGGAGATCAAGTGCTGCTACTTGTTTCCCATCATCTGGGCTCCCATCATCTCCACTGAATTCAGGAGCCCAGTTAAATGAAGCATCCCTTTTGTCATTTCATTCCTTTAGAGGACAGCCACCACACAGTGTTTCTGGGATGCTTTGCACCTTCAGCAATTTTATAAAACCTTGGAGAAGGAAACTGTTCTCTGAAATCTTCCAGGAGACACATGTAGGCAATAGGCGGGTGCCTAAATACACTCCAGCCTTCCAATCTCCATAAGCATTTGGATACAATATACCAAAGAAGCATCTCAACTTCATTCAGCTTAGGTCACCTTTGGGTCCAGGTTTAAGCAAACTGTTAGAACCATGCCAAGGTGCTCAAGATAACACATTGAATTCAGAATATCTGAGTAGCGTACCTTATAAATAAATGTAGCCCAATCCAACATGGATTTCTTCCCACCCTGATCCAATATCCCTAAAATCCATTCACATGTATATTCCCCAGGTTTTCATCAGTATAAATTGGTAAGAATATGGTAATTATTTTGGGATACATGGGACCTCTTCCTAGGCCACTCTTTGTACCCAGCTCCCAGGTCCTACTGGGACCTGAGGCTGGTTATAGATCTAGAAACAATGAGAAGTGGTAGGGATGGGTCTTCAGGAAGATCATTATTTCCTGCAAAGCCACTCTTAGGAAAGATCATTGCAAGCTCTTCAGAGAAGAAATGTGGAGCTACCTTTTTTTTTTTTTTTTAAATAGAAGGAAAGGATTCAGCAGAATTGGGGTATTCAACGTCCTCAGCTATGAATTCAATTTGCATTGTAATTTAGTCACCTATAAATTCTGACTTTGTGTTTAATTTTCAGAAATATTGATCCCATGTGTACAGGAGGTAAGAATTTTTTTTTTTTTCCAGGGAAATTACAAATGTTTTTCTAGATCCTTACTGTGTCATGATTAGAAAATTTAAACCTCTGAAATGACAAGTTTCTTCCTGTAAGCTCCATGAGTAGACAAAGAACTCCTCAGTTTTTATTTTCTTAATTTCTAATATAATATCAGATGGATGCAGCAACTTGGTCACCCAAAAACCCTTCGCTTTTGTTGGCACTCGCTTGCAGGTGTTTTCAAGTCATAATTTCAGTTTTTTGCCACTGGATATTATGGAGTACTATTAGCCCATTAACTATTAGCAGCAGAGTTATTAATGCTTCTATGTAATATGTATTTATATTGATATAATCAATATAAATTATTATATTTAATCAGAACAGAGAATAAATTTCAGATTCCTTCCCCTGAGATTCTTTTCATCTGAAATCACGTTCAGTACCCAGCTTAAACCATCAGGATTCACTCAAGAAAACAATCACTAAAATATTATGGGATTTACTATAGAAATTAGGACATATGCATATATGGGAGGAGTTAGGAAAGTGAAGATCAAGAAGAGAGGAATCAGAAGATCAGAAAAAGTCACTAATACCACAGCCTGAAACATTGGTGCTGATGTGCAGGCAAAACTTGTGGGAAAATTCTCAACACAGAAACGCCCCCAAAATGTTGGTTTTAAGCAGAATTTGCCAAAAAGTATTCCGCTGAAGTGCAATGTAAGGGGAGAGCTCATAGTGAGGTCTGTGGAAGCTGCCACCTCTAAGGGAAATACAGCCAAGTATTTGGTGATTGGTGTGAGTTACTTTTGGCTGGCACAGCCAGAAGCTGAGAAAACAAGCTGAAAGCCAGAGCCCTTTAGGCACATTTACATTGTCTGTCACCTTGTCTGATTGCCATCATCTTCCCAGAGTAATGGCTTCTGTTGCTCTTCTGCTTTCCAAATATCACACAAGGACCTCTCGTGGCCAGATTTAGCCCAGGACATTATGGGAAGGATATTTGGAAGATGTTCCCAGCCTCAGACTGGAGTGGCAATGCCATGTTGACAAAACACAATCTAGTGTGCAGATGGCAGGATGGTGCAGTGTGTGAAATAGTTTTGTGAATTAACAAGCAACTTAATAGAATAGATCCGTGTAATATTTCTTTATTTGGTTGTCAAGAAGGGTGATACAGATAATAATGTACACTCTCCTCACTCCCTTATGTGGTACAAGAACCTGAAGATGTATTCAGTTCCAGAAAAGAAGACATCCATTGTGGTCAGTTCTGTGGAAGCTCTCAGTCCAGGGTCCGGTGTTTTTCGGAGACAGGCATCTCTCAGTGCAAAGCTTGACTGTAGATGGGGACAGTCAGACTTCATAGTGGCCATCTTCAGACACGTACACACCCTTTCCTACATGAGTTGCTACTTAATTTTGGAGTAGTGCTTTGCAAGGTCTCTGCTCTCTCTATTTCAGAAAACATATAACATTTCTCTTCCTCCCAAAACTCATTCATGTCAAGAAACTCTCTTTAACTCTAGAATCCTGCAGCCTCCAAAATGTCATCTCTTGGGAAAATTCAGCCTTATTGTTTTGAAGGACTTGGCCTTACAAAACAAAGTCTGTGTGGAATTGTCTTTTGAGTCATCTGACCCCTACTTGCTACAGTTCCTTTATTTACCCCAAATTAGTAGGTTATTTTTCTTACCTTTCATTTTTTTTTTTTTTGGAACAAGACTTAAGTGTATTTCTCATTTACTCTGCCCTGTAGCAAATGTTAATAAATATCTTTTGACTAAACCAAGTAGGTTACTATTTCAACTGTTTCCTAGATAGTTGAAATGTTAGCCATACTGAAAAATAATGTTTTTCATATTGAGTTAGTATGTTCTATACTAACCTTAGAAAAATGTCAGGGTTTTGATAACATGTGGTACACTTTTAAAGATTATAGGACAAACCTCTAGGTTTGATGTATTGTTTGGTTATAAATGATGAATTTTTCAAATAGGGTTATGTTTTGTAATTTAAAATTACATATGTCAAAGATATTTGATATGCAGGTAGATGCTAAGAATTAAGTGATTGTATTGTGGAGACTTTAATAGAAAGAACTGCTAGTTTGTACCCTGAAGTGTTATAGGCTCTATTTTGATATAGGAGATACTACATATGTAAGCCTGTGTGTGTGTGTGTGTGTGTGTGTGTGTATATTTACCTTCATGTTTACTCATGCCAGTATCAGAGAAATTACTTGTTAGGGACTAGCACCACTTCTCCTCACACTCTTGTTAATTACAGAGCAATCTCATATTTCATCATTACTACCGCAAAAGAGATTTTGCTGTTGGTACTTTTGTATCCTCAGGCTCTGTACGAAAAAGAATGACAGATGTAGGACAAACAGCGGTTTAGATGATTGAGCTTTAGGTCTGTTATCAAAATGACCTTACTCATACTGAAGCTCAGAATTTGGCAGGCTTATCAAACAGACACATACAATATTGGACCAAGACATATACATCGTCTCCACCCTTGCTGTTGGGCAGAGCTGGTCCTAAGGGTAACCTACACTGTTTCTGGGCAAGCTGCTTCCTAAACAGGATGAAGGGCAGAGCTGAGTTAAGCATGCCCAGTAGAATGGACTAAATATTTGTATTCCCCCAAAATTTATATGTTGAAATCCTAACCCTAATGTGATGGTATCAGGAGGTGTGCAGCCTTTGGGAGATGATTAGGTCTTGTGGGTGGAGCCCACATGAATGGGACTGGTGTTATGGAAAGGATCTCAGAGAAAGCTCTGTTGCCTTCTTTCTGCAATGTGAAGACACAGTAAGAAAATAATACTCTATGAACCAGGAAGGGAGTCCTCATCATAATGTGTGAATCTTCCTATACATTAATCTTAGACTCCCCAGCCTTCAGAACTGTGAGAAATGAATTTTTTTTGTTTAAGCCACCTAAATTGAGACATCCAGTTTATTATTCCCAAATTCACCCATAAGATAAACTTTTCCAAATCCCTTGAGACACAGCAATTATAGGAGTGGGTAGGCCAGAAGTGACACTAAAAGTTCTTCTCTTAGAAAGGAGACAGGAGGAAAGAGGAATAAGTTTTATCTCCTAAGACTACCACATGAAGAGATTATTTAGGTAGCTATGACTAAACAAATTGCTTCAGTTTATACCTTTTCTGATTCCCTTTGTTCTTGAGACTCCACAGGCCACTAAGTCTATTCCTGTCATACAAATTCAGTAGAGGTTAGTAGTGGGTAGGCATCTGTATTTTGAAAAGGTTCCTAAATAAATCTGAAATATTCCCTCATCTAATTACTCTCTGTTAGGAACCACTGGCTTAGATTCTGGATGTTCCCTCATAGCATTTACAAATCCTCGATTTCTATTGCTCCTCTGGCTCTGACTCAATGCCTGATAGGCCCTGCAGGTTTGCATATGTTCTAGTTTTCTGCTCCTGGAGTTTCATCCAGGCCTCAAGCATGCTGCCGTCCATGTAGTAACCAAGTTAAAGAAGAAGGGTAATGAGGCAAGAACGTGCTTGCAAGAGAGTGACTGCCTTCGTGGCCAGCACTGATTGGGAACAGGGTAGTTGGCTCCTGTGACGCTCCAACTGTAGGTCAGCAGCTTGAAGCCCTGGGCTGCCACCAAATCAAAGAACTTTTCTGAACAGGGTTAGAGAAAAACAAGGAGAGAAAAGAAGAACTGTCACGGGGCATATGGGAAGGACATCTTTTGAGTGTGTAGCAAAGATGTTCTTTGGTGTCTACTTCAGGGCTCACAAACTGGCTGATGTGTTTGAGAAAAATGGAGTTTGATTGCCTTGAGGACATAGCTTCTCCAGTTTGCTACTGTCATTCTCTTCCATTTGACTATTTTTTTGTTGTTGTTGTTTTCACAGTAGGCCGAAGCCCAAATTGATGTTATCTGCTTGGACCGGAAAGTATTGAGTTTTTTGCCCCAGGTTTAGTTTGAACTTCACATCCTTTTTGTTTTGTTTTAAAAACAAAATAATCCAAACTCTCGGTCCTCAGTCTGCAGCCTCATCTGGTTCCCTTGGAAAATGATCTCTTATTTTCTTGTTATTATGCTTAGTTCCTTCCTTCACCTCAATGTCATTCAAAAGTACCTCTGCAGTGACTAAGTGAAGTCATTTACTGATTAGATTGGTACTGGGACTTTTAAATTCAAAGAATATGGTATGCAACCATGTTATGGGCTAATTGTATCCCCCACCACCCTGCTCCGATTTATATGTTGAAGCCCTACCCCCAGTACCGCAGAGCATGACTGTATTTGGAGATAGGACTTTGATTAAGAACAGATACTACACTAGGTCTTAGCCCAAAGGCCTAAAAGCCGATTGGAGATAGGGCCTTTCAAGAGGCAGTTAAGTTAAAATGACGCTGTTTGGGTGGGCCCTAATCCAGTCTGACTGGTTCCTTGTAAAAAGAGAATAAATTTGTACATACAGAGAGATCCAGAGGTGCCTGCGCACAGGGGAAAGACCACGTGACTACAGCTCGAAAAGGCGACCATCTGCAAGCCGAGG
Source organism: Mandrillus leucophaeus (assembly GCF_000951045.1). Taxonomy (NCBI): domain Eukaryota; kingdom Metazoa; phylum Chordata; class Mammalia; order Primates; family Cercopithecidae; genus Mandrillus; species Mandrillus leucophaeus. Next base: position 2,586,212 of record NW_012101543.1, on the reverse strand, counting down.
ACAAAGGCCTCTGGAGAAACCCACCCTGCCTGTACCTCGATCTTGGACTTCCAGTGTTCAGAACTGTGAGAAGATACATTTGTGTTGTTTAAGCCACCCAGTCTGGTATTTTGTTATGGCAGTCTTAGCAAACTAAAATAAACCATTTACATGGGAACTTGCCTCTGAGTATGTATACTGGGATTGGAGTGGGGGAGAAGGAGATTCTACCATCATTGATATTTTTGTCCAAAAAAAAAAGCCTTATGTAACAGTATGTCCATTTATGCTAAACATTCTGTCTTCCTTTTTTAGCACACATCACTAAGCAGACCATATTCCAAGCTCGACTTCCCCGGAGCCTCCTTTCTCTTTAAAGGACTGATTGATTATGATATGCAGCTACAAATTAAAGACAATCTAGTATCATTCACTGCTCTGTTTGTCACTCAAACCAAATGGCCTACATATAGCATGGGCTCAAGGGACCCCAAAAGAGAATCTAGGTCACCCTGCCTTATGGTTTCATTTTTCCCCCCATAGGCTCGTGGGCCCATGTTGTGTCCAAAATGAAGTGTAGGGATAAATATAGCTACATGGAAACTGTGGAATCTGAGCTCATACGGGGGAAACATAAGGGAAAGCTGAGCACACACATAATAACTTTGATAGACAGGAAAGCCGTGGGGACATCTTGGGGAAAACACTCCTGTCTGCTGTTTACTGCTCCTTAGCAGATTTCTTGGTGTAAATAACATAGTTGTTGATTTTTTTTTTTAAATCTCTATTTCCTATTTCAACATAGCATTTCAGTTCCTTTATCTTCAAACATTTTTCGCGTGATTTTTCTTCACTTAGTAAGCACTTTTAAAGCCTGGTATTGCGCTTGGCATTGGAGATAGAAACATGGGTCAGCATACAATCTGCCCTCAATAAATTAATTAGTTTAGAAGGAGGGGACAGACATATAAACAAATAATTACAAGGTGTTTCAGCACTCCTCAGCTTACACAGATGGATTATGTCATATTGCCAAAGGGAAGCCACTGGACTTTCTTTTTTTTTTTTGTTTTTGAGATGGAGTCTTGCTCTATTGCCCAGGCTGGAGTGCAGTGGCGTGATCTCAGCTCACTGCAACATCCACCTCCTGGGTTCAAGCAATTCTACTGCCTCAGCCTCCCGAGTAGCTGGGATTATACCTGCCACCATGCTCAGCTAATTTTTTGTATTTTTAGTAGACAAGGGGTTTCACCATGTTGGCCAGGCTGGCCTTGAACTCCTGACCTCAAGATCCTCCCACCTCAGCCTCCCAAAGCTTTGGGATTACAGGCTTGAGTCACCACGTCTGGCCAGCCACTGGCCATTCTTTGTAGGGGATGTTGCTGATGTCCTCCACATCAGGGGTTTGTACTGGCCCGTGGCTTGTTAGGAACTTGGCTGCACAGCAGGAGGTGAGGGATGGGCCAGCATGCATCACTGCCTGAGCTCCACCTCCTGTCAGATCAGTGGCAGCATTAGATTCTTATAGAAGCTCAAACCCTATTGTGAACTGCGCAGGCAAGGGATCTAGGTTGTGCACTCCTTATGAGAATCTAATGCCTAATGATCTGAGGTGGAACAATGTCGTCCCTTACCCCCTACCCCATCCGTGGAAAAATTGTCTTCCACAAAACCATTCCCTGGTGCCAAAAAGGTTGGGAACTGCCGCTCCATCTGAAGACCTAGGAGAACATTTGCCTGAGGAACCATGATGATTCCGCATCCCATTTTTGATAGGATTGATAGAATTCTTATGAGAAAATTTGTAACATAACATGATTTTAGTAAATGGGTTATGTGTGTTGGTATCTGAGAATCCCACCCTTTGCAACATCCCCTAAACACACACAGAGAATAGGAAGCAGTACTTTGGGTTAGGCTTTCTTCATTGTCAGAATTCTGTAAGAAGGCAAGGTGTGTGTGGGGAGGGTGGGAGAGTATAAGTAGGGAGCCCTCGGCAGGGGAAGGGTTGATGGTGGACGAGGTAAAGTCTGCACCTGGAAGGGCCTAGGTCCTCATGTGAAATGAGAGATTCAGATGGTTGGGCCAAAGGCATAATTGCTTACTCAGCTCCTTCCTCTATCCCCATGCCCTGCCCCAAACACATTTTGTCAAGCTTTGGAAACTTCACTGGAGTCCCTTCAGTAAAAACTTTAAAGCATGAAGGCCAGACCATAGTTCCTTCGGGGAGAGACAAACATGGTGGCATTCATTAAGGGTGGAGTGGAGAAGGGATATTGTCCCCAATCAGCAATGAGTGGATCCCTTTCCTCTGGTGGAGTACCAGGCACTAAAGAGCATCATCCCACAACCTGTATGAAGCTCAGGAAGCAGGGCTCTATCTACCCAGATAAATAGTTCATGGTAAGTTTTTCATGGCACAGGAAAGCTAAAGAGCCTCATTCACGGGCCAGCACCCCAGGACTTCAGCAGGAACATGTAAGTCTCCTCATAGTGTCAGCTTCCTCATTAAGTAGTCCCTAAATCTATCACATGTGGATAAGCCAACTTTACATTTTTGCCATTTACATTTAACACCTGTAGTGCTCTTTACTTAACTGTTTCTGGGAATAAACTCATTTGGAAATTCTAAATAACTCTAACCTTGCTTAGGACAAATACCTAGTGTGTGAAAGCCTAAGTTCTATGCGCACGTTGTATTTTTAAAAATGTAGATAAAAATATAGGTAAAACATCAAAAGCCGGTAATTTGCATGTTACTTAAAATCTTCTCAAGTACTAGTTTAGGTAACACTATCATATCGTATTTATTTAAAAATGTGATTTGTTTATACATTTAGTAAATGTGTTTTTCTAAACTGTCTTAATTCCTTTGCAGAGCATGGTGGATGCTATAGCTTGGATGTTTGTCCCCTCCAAATCTCATGTTGAAATTTGTCCCCATTGTTGTAGGTGGGGCCTAATGGAGGTGTTTGGGATATGCGGGTGGACTCCCCATTGAAAGACTACAGTGGGGGGCAGGATGAGTGAGTTCGCTATTAATTCCTGTGAGAGCTGGCTGGTAAAAAAAGTCTGGCACCTGCTCTCTCTCTCTCTCTCTCTCTCTCTCTCTTCCTGTGACACAATCAGCTCCGCCTCATCTTCTACCATGAGTGGAAGCAGCCTGAGGCCCTCACAAGAATCACATGCTTGTGTCATGCTTCCTGTATAGCCTACAGAGCTGTGAACCAAATAAACCTCTGTTGTAAATTATTCAGTCTCAGGTATTCCTTACAACAACACTAAACAGGCTGAGATAGTGCAGCACATATAAACAGGAAACGTGGGTACCAGTGTGATGATGTTGGGGTAAATTGGTCGTCTTGGGAGGCAAAAGTCCTTGTTGGCTTTCCACCAGTAGAAGCCCTTCCTGGAGTTTACAGACCTCGTTCATGGAATGCTGACTCCTGTGCTCCCGCTTCTCATAGCCACCCCTGGTTTATTCCTGTAATTGAGGAGTTCCGCCACAGCAGAACTTGCCCAAGGAAATCATCCTTAATTTGTCACTTTCTGACTGTCAGTGAAAAACCTAAATTTATCATGTTACCTGGGAGAAAAAACACATTGACGTTTCCAGGTAACAAGGCTGCCAAGCAACCAATTTTATATTTTCTATATTTTTAGGAAGTTTTGGCATACTTTGGACTCTATTACTTTAGAGTGCTTTGCAGAGCTCATGCATAAATGGTCATGTTCGTTTTTGCCTGAATCACTACAGCAATCACAAAACCCTTCCTCAGCTTTGGCTGGAGAGACCTAGAGGATGGGGGGTGTCTTGGAGACAGTTCTCAGTGAATCTGTCTGAAACCTCCTTTCCATCCCTCATACTACCTCTGATATGAGCCTCATCTTCAGTTGTCTTTACTGGTGCCAGCCAGCTTGCCTACAAAGCTACAAAGCAGCTTCAAGGAGTGATTTTTTTTTTCCTTCTTTATAAAAGCTTTTAGAAGCAAAAATAGCCTGTTTCTTTCCTGTGTGGATATGGATTAATAGCTGGTCTGTCTCTTTTTCCCACTGGCAAAGTTCAGTGGCACCTTTTTCAACAAATATGGTCTGAACGAGCCCAGCTTGTGGTGCCCTAGAACGGTTACATTATGGAAAATAAACTGGAAAGGAAGTTTGCTTAAGAAATGGATGGGAAGCAGTGGGCAGCTCATTTTTTTGGACGGTAATTGGCCAATGCTTCCTTTGAATATGTGGCAGCAGGTTTTACTGTTTTGCAGCAAAACCCACTGATACATTTTCCAGGTGATTTTATAGAAATATTCCATTACTGCCTCGCCAGCTACAATACACGTTGAAAGTTAGCAGTTTAAGAAAGCCAAAGACTTTATATAAAAAGATTAAGTAAAGAACTGTGACATTTTCTGTGAGCCAAACAACCCTAGACTTTGCTTTTAGAGGAAGCACGTTTTAATGGCAGAAGAGAAAGAATAATCTTGCGGGTTTTTTTTTTTTTTTTTTTTTGAGTAATCCTGAAAAGATTTAAATCAGCTAAAAAGTGTTTGCCTTTAGGTTTGTCTGTGCTGCTCTGTGAATGGACTGGATCCTCTGTATCAGTTTCTGAAAGTGATTTTATAGCCTGATGTTCTGGGATAACACATGCGTTCAGAGAAATATAAAGGTTGAGTTTTTAATTTTGTGTTCAACACTAGCCTTGCTCACAAGGGAATAGAAGCTCTCCTGCCATCCCTTGACCTGCTAATCACCGATGAAGTGAAGTTGATTGTCTCCACAGTTCCTGTGTCAGAATTCTAGCCTCTATCTTACAATGTGGCAGCACACTGCCGGTTCTGTATGTTCTGAATCATCACATCATTTGTTATAGTCCTTAGAACAATCTGAAGCAGGATTACTATCCTTGTCTTAACAAGGAAACTGAAGCTCATCGATGTTAAGCAACTTGCTCAAGTATCAGACCTTGGAAATACCTGCTTCTGAAACCTGTACTCCTTGACACTGCTACAACTGTTGGATGAAGTAGCTGGTGATCTCATACATGGAGTTAAAAGTACCAGTGGCCCCCCAACTTGTCTCTCTTGATGTGCTAATTGGCTAGAAATTCTCATTTAATTGGAGGAAATACTGTCTTTAGGAGGTTTCTAAATGCTTCAGGATATTATTTTCCACGCCAGGGGTTAGATTTTTGTCAGAGGTTAGATTTTCAAAGGTCTCAAACTTATTCTGAAAGCAAACACCCAAAAGTCACAGTGCTTTTTTGTGTAATACAATGAAGCATAAATATACTAACCTTCCAATAATTACGTGATTTCATAATTACATGATTTCAAGCCACATCAGATGCCCTGTCATGCTACCATAATTTCATATAGATGGGCTGAGGGGGAGATCACAGGTTTTAAGGAAAATGTGTGGTAAATATTAGATTGGTGCAAAAGTAATTGTGGTTTTTGAATTGAGAATATTTTAGACAGTATTATTACCTTTATTGTTATTATTATTGCAAATTGAGGAAAAGGTGTGGCAAATGACTTGAAATTGAAAACACTCTGGTCAATATTATTACTTTTATTATTATTGCAAATTGAGGAAAATAACCGCTAATTTAGCAAAGGATCATCTGAATTTTATAGATTCATCCAAGCATAATTTGAGGGCTACTGGGTAAAAGGTAGAAATAAGTTTCGGTGATGGGAGGAAGAAGACGAGCAAGAGGTTTGGTAGCTGATGGCTTGAATAAAAGGTTAGGGGCAAGTCTTAGGAGACTGAGTGACACCAAAGGCAAATTTTTCCTACATTGCCACTCTTCACTTTGCCACTCCTTTTCTCTATGTCTTAGCTTTGGGCCCTGCCCTGGCACTTTAGCAGTCCATACCACGAATATTTGCTCGGCTCTGTCATGAGAGAGCACATGTAATGTGGTACTCATGAACGTTACATGTCCTTTAAGTGAGTGTGAACTGGAATCAAGGTCATGGATTTCACAGAAAAACTGTAGTATCACTCCATTGTAGAGAGTATATTGAAGGACGTTCTCTAGAATTGAAAAGAACTTTTATTCCTCTACTCACCCATCTCCAAAGTTTGTTCATAGCTTTATGAGACACTCTTACTACCATACTCAAAATACCGATTCTCAATGTTTTTAATTTCAAATTATTTGCCACTTGAAGGGTTAGTTGAAATCCCTTTCCTCATGCCTCTCACCCTACATTCAACATCATAATCATCAGAAGTACAAATCTCATTAAAAATCATAACTCCTCATCTGCAATTTTTCCCTGTCATCCCAAACCCTTAAACTACACCTTTGAAACTTTTGGTTTATCATCTTTGTTCTCTCTTTTGCAGGTTTACTTTCACTTCTTGCTTAACTGAAAATTGGCTATCCCATGATAGCCAATTTTGATTCCTGAAACCAAAGTTTCCTTTTTTGTCCTTGGCATTCTGTAGCCTTATAAAATATGCCCACTTAAAAATGGTTATCCCAACACACTGCTTCTTCCTCTAGATCCTGTGTACCTCAGGACCTTACTGTGGCTGAAATGCAAGCCACAGTGAGGCTGTGGAAGATGTTTAGTTTTTCGGCTTCCACTGTAGCCATCATTTCTGGTAAATGATCTGTCTTTTCTCTCTATCTCCTGCAAAGTTTCTTTTCTTGTCCCTGGCATTCTGTAGCCTTGTAAAATATGCCCAAATGAACCCAAGTGAACCTCACTTGTTTATCCCACTTAATATATATGCCCAAGTGAACCTCACTTGTTTATCCCACTTGATATACATGGAACTTTCTATATACATATTTTATATATAATACATATTATATATTACATGTATAACATATATTATATAGTATACATATATAATTGTATTATTATATTATACATATATAATATATGATACATATATAATTATGCATACAATAATATATAACATATGTATATAATATATGTTATTATATATTATACATTATGTATTATATATTATACATATATAATTATATATGTATAATATATACACATATAATGGAAAATAAAATATATTTTATGTTTATATATAATATATAATAAATATACATTATATGTGTTATATATAATATATATGTCTTTTATCAATTCTGAAACATTTTCAGGATTTTCTTCTTGAACCGATCCCTTCTGTATTTTAAAATGTTCTCTCCTGAGACGCCAGAATCTCTCATTTTCTCTCTTCTTTCATATAGTCCTAGTTGTTTTCTCTCTGTGCTGCAGTGTAGGTAATATCTTCAGATCCAGCTTCTAGTTCATTCTTTCTGCTCTCATGTGCCACTCATTTGTTGAAACCCCATATTCAATCATTTCTTTCTTTCTTTTTTTTTTTTTTTTGAGATGATGTCTTGCCCTGTCGCCCAGGTTGGAGTACAATGGTGCCATCTTGGCTCACTGCAAGCTCCACCCCCCGGGTTCACGCCATTCACTTGTCTCAGCCTCCCGAGTAGCTGGGACTACAGGCGCCCGCCACCACGCCCGGCTA
>NW_012101543.1:2562823-2578071 GCF_000951045.1 Mandrillus leucophaeus | reverse complement strand
ATATTAGCCAGGATGGTCTTGATCTCCTGACCTCGTGATCCACCCGCCTTGGCCTCCCAAAGTGCTGGGATTACAGGCGTGAGCCACTGTGCCTGGCCTTATTTGCTTATATTTTTATTGCTTATATTTCCTAAAATGAATATAAGCTACTTGAGGTCAGGAACTCTGTCTTGTTAAGACTGTATTTCCAGTGCTTGGACAGGGCCTGTCATAGAAATGACTCAATATATGTGTGCTCTGTCATCCTCTTTCTCCCCCTAACCAACGTATGTATGCTCAGATTTTGTCACACAATTTCAGAGCTTCCACTGATCCTAATTTAATAAGCATTGCTCTAAATATATATGTATATATAAATATTGCATTATATATATTTACATATATACACACACATATATATACATATATATACACACACACACATATATATAGCACTCAGCTTTACTTAATCCTGAGACTGATTTGATGTGTCTTTTGGAGAGTCCTTTATAACTAACTCACAATAGGTTGTTACAATCCTTAGTAAAAATGGGCTAAATGAACAAACATTAACATTATTGAACTTGGTGTTATTTAAAATATGAAAATAAATTTTACATTCTTGAAAAAATAAAACATACACTTTATGATTAAGTATAAAACCTCTGAAACATAGAGAAAATATAACCAAATTCATAATATGTTTACAAGACTGAAAATTTACCTAAGAATTTTTGTATTTTACTTCTAGAATAAAAGAGTTTGTATTTCGAAACAACAGTCTTATTAGGCTCATGTCTAACTTCGAACAAACTATTGCAAAGTATTTCTCCTTCTCTAAGTCTCAGCTTTGCAGGCGCTTTTTTTTTTTTTTTTTTTTTTTTTTGAGAGAGTCTCACTGTGTCATCCAGGCTGGAGTGCAGTGGTATGATCTTGGCTCATTGCAACCTCCACCCCCCAGGTCCAAGTACTCCTAGTGCCTTAGCCTTCCGAGTAGCTGGGATTACAGGCGCCCGCCACCACACCTGGCTAATTTTTGTATTTTTAGTAGAGATGGAGTTTCACCGTGTTGGTCATGCTAGTCTTGAACTCCTGACTTCAAGTGATCTGCCTGCCTTGGCCTCCCAAAGTGCTGGGATTACAGACGCAAGCCACCGTGCCTGGCTAGGTTCAATATTCTTTAGATTTTTATCAGATAATTATAGCAGGGTAGCAACCAGAGCCTCAAAAATAAAACACTGCTCTCCATTTAGTTGCTAGTACATAGGGCATTTTCTGATAATGTCCACACTCTATGTAGACATTGATATTCATCAAGGTCATATTTGAAGATAATGAGAATGAGGACTGTGGAACAACTTAAGAAAGATTTTTATGCCACCAGGGAAATGGCTTTAGAAACTGAGTGCTACTGTGTACATTATTAATGAATGATATGACTTACCATCAAAGTATCACTCATGGACTTCTAATCTTTTATCAAAACCAACAACATTTACTTGTAATTGAAGTAGTTTTATAAAAAATGTTTATGACTCGAGGATGATCACAAAAGACTTTTTCTACTCCTTTCTTCTCTAAGAAGTACAAAGCCGTAAGAAATTCCACTTCTTCCGCAGCAGCTGACTGTTCCCTGCAGTTCATCAAGTGTGAATGATTTTATTGGACCACTTTAAAAACATGAGTTTTCAAGACTCTGTAGGACTTCCAACTCCCATGGGTATTTAACAGGAAAGGGAGTCAGTGACTGAATTATCTATGGCAGTGCTTCAGTTCTCTCATCCTCATTTTGAAGCCCCGAATTCTAAAACTCTCTCTGTCATTTCTTCCCTTGTGCTTTATTGACAGTGGCAGTCTTTGGGTCAGGGTGACGAAGAATGGTTGAATGTTTCTCCAACTCGCGTCAGGTGAGCGATGTTAGAAGTAGTTGGCAAGAAGACATTATGCATTTCTGAAAATATCAAGACTCACAGGAAAAGCTTCAGCCTTGGGATAGTAGGGCAAAGGCCATATTAGGCTTGGTTTCATGCATAGTGACAGTCATAGACACTCGTAGACATCCAGGAAAAACACATGAAGTGAAAGACTTATTGAATGAAGTTAATACACATTGAAAACAGGATGCTAATATATCTTGCTACTTTGATGACAGATCAAAGTAAAGCATTTTTGGCTGTCAAAGCATCTGAACAGTCTTTAAGAATTTTACTCAGAGACTAAATCTTCAAACCAGAAGTTGAAAACTTACTAAAAAAAAATTGCAAACTGAAATAAGGAACTAGTGTAGGTTGGCTTAAAAAAACAGTTGTACACTGAGTGAGTATCAAAGTCGTAGCTACAGAAATGACTAATGAAATTATTACCACAATAACACAGAATTGAGCCTGGAAAATATCCAAGAAGAACTTGATCGCATTACATATCCTTTATATAGTTCTCTACAGCCTAGCTTGGCCTGTTTTTTATTCAGATATTTACTCTGGATGAGATTCACTTGTGCTTTTTTTTTTTTTTTTTTGGCTTGTCCTCACATCGCCTGTTAGATTCCCTTAAAGGGCCAAGGTGCCCTTCTTCAACACACTCAGGCAAAGAAATCTTTTATAAGATCTTAGGCTGCAAATAAAATCTCCTTTATCCCACTTTCCTTTGGGGTGGCTGTACTGACATCCTTCAACTTCTCCCTGTAAATCCCTTCCCTCCCCTTCCGTAGAAATATTATACAGGCCTATTACCTTCCAACCAAGTGTACTGGAAGGAATTGTTCAAAGCAAAAGGTGCATGAAGAGAAGGATCATTATGTTTACTGATACCTATAGACTGTGCTTGGGGTGATCAAAGAAACTGAATTCATAAGCAAAAAACAAAAAAGTTTTTGATGTGGCATTTTAGTGGAAGCTTCACTTGTAATTTTGGGACATTAAAGGGCTTAATAATTATTACCATTATTAATAATAACACCACCCAAACAACCAGTCACTCTGACCCAGTCATTTGGAAGAATCAGGGCACCCTCTTATCTAATTAGTGCTTTGAACTTTTATCCGCAATACAAATGAATGTGAACTTACCGACTTTTCAAATTTTAGGGAATGCTAGGTGGCAATTGTAACATCAGAAATTCCATTAAGGATTAAAATTGCTAAACTTTTTTTCTTCATAAGTAAAACAAGATTATTTTGTAACCAATGTTATGCCTCCCTCTTAATGAAAAATTTCTCAGAATTTGGGGTAATGACGATGTCAATGATAATAATAATAACAGTAGCTCCTACTTAGTAAATACTTCATTTGTGTCAAACACTAGGGCGCCATTGTGCTCCAGCCTGGGCGACAGAGCGAGACTGACTCAAAAAACAAACAAACAAACTATAGTTATTTACATATATTGTTTCATTTATTTTTCTAATTACCAGTCCTCAAAGTAGATATTATTCCCATTTTACCAGGGAAAGTTGAGGCTTAATGAGTTTAACTTTCCCAAGGACACTTAATTAATGAATAGAAGAATGAAGAATCCCAATATAGGACTGATGATAAACCTATCCTTCTGGTTACGTTGCTGTTCTCTTTCTCTCTGTCTCTGTCTCTGTGTGTGTGTACTGTCCACAGAAAGAACCCAGTGGATTATGAAATGCAATTAAAAGCTGTTATTTTTAGGACACTTGCCATGGCTGGAGTAGGCTTGAATTTAAGAGACACAGCTCTTACCACTGATTAGTTTCTCACAGCACTATTATGCCAGGGAAGGGCGTCCTCAACCAGTTGATCATGTCAGCTGGAGTAACTAGTGGTCACTAATGAGGACCTTTCCTCAAGCACCTATATCTTAGAATTTCAGAGATTCACAAATGCAACTAAGAAATTATGTAGTTACATAAATGTTTAATTATTCCACCCATATGTTTACACTTTATTGAATATTTTCTATAAGCCATGCATTATTTTAATTTCTAAGAATGGTTACTTTTTCTGTTTGATGAAAAAGCTAATGCACAGAGAGTTTAAGCAGGTTGCTCTCCAGTGTACAGATGATAAATGGCAGTGCTGGGATTATAATCAGATACCCTGAGTGCAGACTCCATGGCCTTCTTCATGACAGAGACATTGCTAGATGCTGCGGGACACTGTGGTGAAAACGATTCTCTAACCCTTAAGAACATAGAAGAGAGAGATAACAAGTAAATAGTTCTCCGCTTTAGTTCACAGATACTGATGAATTTTCCAGATCAGAGCTTCCATGAACAATAGAAACCAGGAGAAACCAGGTTGTGAGGAAACTTTTGTCCTCGTTATGAATTTCATTATTAATAACAGAGTCCTTGAGGACTGGTGATAACTAATAGAGGTTAGGCTGACAATTAATGCTTGCTTTATTAATGCCTTTAGCTTAACTTGGTTTGCAATACTGGATAGTTTCTGTCAAAACAAGAATTTTAAAGCCAGAATACTTAGCTTAGAATAGTGTCTTATAAATATCCACTTTGTGTTGATGTTTTTCTAAATCTATTCTTCACATATATGAATTTAAATTAAGACTGCTTGTATAACCCTGGCAAAATGAAGCTTGTACATCTTCTATTAATATTCTTAAATGAGATACTCTCATGAGGTCAAATTGTAAATGAAGTGGTAACACGAAAAAAATCTGAGCTAAAAGTCAGATTACAGATCAAGACATATGGTATAGATGATTGGATCAAGGCTGAGTTTATTGCTTCACTTATTTGTTTTTCTTTTTTAAAACTCATGCTGTTCCATAAAATATTTGAAATGGCTTACAACAAAACACATATACAAATATGTTAACAAAAATAGAATTTCAGTAAAAATATTGAGTAAATACAATTTAGAAGAGTAAGGCAAAAATCATAGGCAGAATTAAGTAGAGTTTGAGATAATTATGCCTGAGTCAGTTCTTAAATTGCTATGTATGAAAAAGTAAGGACTTCCACTCCTGCATTAAGTACTTTGGGTATCTCCACTAGATAATTTGTCTGGGTAGACACAGGCTTCCCTGGGCATCCCTGTATAATTTTTAGCATATCTGTTTTTTACAACATTGCTCTGAAAAGTAGAAGCCTGTTTATTCATAGAACAAAAGCTGGGCAGATATAAAATCAGGAGATGATGTCACAGTCTTAATTAATCTCCATAGACTGAATTTGATGATTTTCCACTGGAAACTTTATTGTGATTGACTTGGAGTGCATTAGCAACATAAACGTGAGGAGCTACCATGCATTTGACTGTTCTGGACATTTTACTCCCCACACCCTCCTACCTACCTGCCTCACTATGACCCAAAAATTCAGCCACCAGGCTGGCGGGACTTGGGAAGCCACCTGTGATCACGAATGGAAGTACTCTATGTTCCTGGAGTACACTCAGCAGGCAGCTGCTTATTACTGTTGTTATCATTATTATTATTTTTGAACAGAACAAGAAAGAAGGAGGAGATGAGGAGGAGAAGGGGAATAGGGTGGAGATGGCAGATGTCACAGGGGAGAACAAAGAGAAGGAAAATACCAGATGGAGGGGAGAAACATTTAAAAAAGAGAACTGAGAGAAAGAAAGAATGAGAGAGAAATTTACAGGAAAGAAACAGGTTTGAGTAGAACCAGAGACAGAATCAATATAACATTTTTCCTTGCCCTAGTATGACCCAGCTAATTCCCAATGGAGGCCAACTTGTTCATTTATGGGATGCTGGAGGAGGGCAAGCAACAAGATATTCAAGGTCACTCTCAGTCACTCTTCAGTAACCCTCTAACCTCTAAAAACGCGAAGGCAGCTGTGTCCACTGTGGAGCAAACCCTGGGGGAGGAGGAAGAGTGTCTCAGTGTGTTGGTGACTCATTCTGGTGCTGATTTGGCCTTATGAAAGTAATTTAGCTCCACTGGGCTGAACCGAGTCATGATTAATAACAGGATACCTGGTTATATAGTGGGTCCAGTATTACCAACAAAGCATTGCCTGAGGCAGGGGCAGGGGAGAAGAAACAGAGAGAATAAAACAAAAGGAAAGCAAGAGCAGACGATGGCTTCCAATATTCTTTAGGCTGTAGAGACCCTGTGAAGGTTTCTGGATACATATGTATACAATTGAGGTTTAAAGGAACTAACATTTCATACCTATTATGTACCAAACAGAATTCTGGATGCTTTTTCCATGTAACTCATGTAATCCACCCAACAGTCTTGTGCAGTAGCTGTTATTATCCCCCTTTTACTGAGGTTAGGAAAATAGCTTGCTTGGTATAAGCAGGTTTAAACTCAGGTCTACGTGACTTGAATCCTAGCACATGTTTTTAACTTCAAAATAATCATACAATCTAGGTGACATTTAAAGAGATGTAGTTTGCCTATGTATTTAAAAGCAAGTAGCCATTACCTTCTACCAGAGTCTCCATCTCTTTTCTGGTTCTAACTTCGTCTTAAAATCCTAATGTATTAATTTATGCTTCAGCCTTACAAAATACTAAATGATTTTGTAGTGGGAAGAAAATGGAAAGAAATGGATTTTGAAGGCAGAGAAATCTGGCCTCAAATTTTATTTTCACAGTTCATTAGCCATATGATCTTAGGAACCTGTACAATAAGATTAATAATATTAGTTTAGTGGTTTTTTTTTTTTTTTTGGAGGATGAAATGAGTTATGGGAACATACCTAACATAATGTGTCAGGCCTCTGAGCCCAAGCCAAGCCATCGCATCCCCTGTGACTTGCACGTCTGCCCAGATGGCCTGAAGTAACTGAAGAATCACAAAAGAAGTGCAAATGCCCTGCCTCGCCTTAACTGATGACATTCCACCACAAAAGAATTGAAAATGGCCGGTCCTTGCCTTAAGTGATGACACTATCTTGTGAAAGTCCTTTTCCTGGCTCATCCTGGCTCAAAAACCTTCCCCACTGAGCACCTTGTGACCTCCACTCCTGCCCACCAGAGAACAACCCCACCTTGACTGTAATTTTCCTTTACCTACCCAAATCCTATAAAACGGCCCCACCCGTATCTCCCTTGGCTGACTCTCTTTTCGGACTCAACCCGCCTGCGCCCAGGTGATTAAAAAGCTTTATTGCTCACACAAAGCCTGTTTGGTGGTCTCTTCACGCGGACGTGCATGACATAATGCTTTTCACTTAGGGGGCACTGAATTGTTGGTTTCCTTCCTGTCTTTTAAAATTTAGATAGAATTCACTGGTTTCAGAATTTCCTAAACTATGCTCTGCAGAAAATTAGGTGTTCTGAGAGAGGTAATTAACATTCTTCATAAAAACGTTTTTCACGGTCAGTATGTTGGTGTGGAGTGAATGCTTCTAAAGAAGCATTTCTATTTGGAAATGCTTCTAACTCTCTTGTTTTTACCCACTCTTCCTTCCCCCAGAGGATCCCAACCATACGGAGCTCGTAGATCAATTCCAAATGGATTAAGGAATTAAACGTGAACATAAGAATGGAAACCGTTTAGAATAAATATGGAAAAATGTTATATATATATTTTTCATAGTATTTATTTTAAAAAGACAAAAACTCAAAACACAAAGGAAGGAATTTTGACTATGTTAAAATGTAAAATTTCTCTAAGACGAAATATGGGAAATGTTACATATAATTTTTTCTTAGTATTTCTTTAAAAAAGGCAAAAACTCAAAACGCAAAGGAAGGAATTTTGACTATGTTAAAATGTAAAATTTCTCTAAGACAAAGACACAATGTAAGAAGGTATTTCAATATATTTAACTAACAAAGGATTAGTATCTGAATATACCAGATGGAGCGGAGAAGCATTTAAAGAAGAGAACTGAGAGAAAGAAAGAACGAGAGAGAAATTTACAGGAAAGAAACAGGTTTGAGTAGAACAAATCAGCAGGAAAAAGGCAAACAATGCAATAGAAAAAAAGCAAAGGGTGTGAATTGACAGTTCACACAAGGGAAAGTTGCGTGGCCAAGAACATCTAGAAATTTCAAGCTCAATTTCATTCTTGAAGAATAAGAATAATGGTAGATTTGTCTGACTAGATATTGTAACTTATAAATCCATAGGAGTAAAACTGAAGGTTGACACAGAAATAGACAAACAAATGGAAAAGAAAAAGGGAATTTGGAGTCAATCTATTTATATAATGAAGGTGGCAGTAAAATTTTGGTGGGAGCAGGATGGATTAAGTAAATGACTCTGTGACCATTCGTTATTGATATTGAAAAATTTTATATCTGCACATTTATACAAATTGAATTCCAGATAAACTAAGGGCTTAAAAAGTAAAATAATACTAACTTAGAAGAAAACGGGGAAAATAATAGTTGAATTACATCAGGTAAGGGTTTTTTATGTATGATACAAAAGCACAAACTATTAAGGAGAATATTAACAAATTTGACTACATACTAGCTTCTATAAGATACCATGAAAAATATGAAAAAAGAGGATAAAAACTACAAGAAACTTGTAATACTATAGCCATCAAAGGATTAGTATCCAGAATATATAAAGAGCTTCTACAAATTGATGATAAAAAGAAAAACAACCCAATGGAAAAATAGGTAAAGGTAATGATAGGTAATTCGTAGAAGAAGAAAACTCAATGCCAATAAAAATTTGAAAAGATTCTCAATATTGCTAGTGTTCTGGGAAATATAAATTAAAACATTCAGACATACCATATGATACTTATCTACTATATATAACCTAATAATTCTGATGACACCTACTGGAGAGATTGTGAATTTTCAGTGGGGCTGTAAATGTGAAGATGGTCACCTGCCATAAACCCAGCAATTACACTTTTAGGGAGAAATCCGTACGTTTATAAGAAAACACGTACATAGTAGCTCTTCAACATCGTGTTATAGAGCTATGTAAAGAAAGTAGACCTTCAGATATCAACACAGGTAAAGCACAAAAAAACATTTTTAACAGAAAGAAAGGAGGTTAAAAAGATACAAATATTAATATGCATATTATGTATGTAAAATTTAAAAATATATGAAACAGTAGTACATTTTCTTTATGGAGGTAAATGTCTCAAAACGTAGATGGGAAGATATAGAAAAACTTCAGGAAAATGGTTGTTTAGAGAGGAAGACAAAAGGAAAGAAGGGAGGAAGGGCTTTAATTTTAACTGTAACATTTTGTATCCTCAAAAGAGGGAAAGATCTAAAACACATTATGGACAATGTTAACATCTGTTTAATGTTAGTGGTACGTAATAGGTAATTGCTGTAGTATTTTCTGTACTTTTAATGTTTGAAGTATTTTATGATTAAAATTTAAGTCTAAAAAATCCCTAGATGGTACCTTTTCACATATATACTGCAGTATGGTTAGTTTCAGATCTTATAGCTAGGCCTTAAAGTTTGTTTTTTAATTTTTCATAAATGAGGTTGACATTTTCTTTTAATTCATGCTTTTAAGCAGATAGCATTATTTTAGGATCTTCAGCAATGATCATGTATGTTTTTAAAACATTTTATTTGTATTTTTTTACTTTTTTTTTTTTTTTTTAGAGAGAGATAGAAGGTCTTACTATCTTACTATGTTGCCCAGGCTAGTCTTAAACTCCTGGGCTCAAGTGATCCTCCTGAGTAGCTGGGGCTACAAGTGTACACCACCGAGACCAACTTGTTCTTAAAACTTTTAAAAATCTGCAGGCTTATTTCAAAGATGTCAGCTTTACTGTCACACACAGTATCCTAGAAGTAGACATTACAATGTTCTATGAAGAAAATGAGACTCCAGATTGCCCAAGGTCATCAGCCAAAAAGTAATAAGGCTATTAAATTTGTATGTAAGAGTTCAGTCTCTAAATCGACTACTTGCTTCACGCTTTTCTGCCTCCGGTTGTTTTGTTTTGTTTTGGTGCACAATGGGGTTCATATTAGGGAAAAGGTGATCTAGAAAGACAGTTATTTAGCCATGGCCTTAATTATCTCCTTCCTGTCTAGAGTGCAAATTTGTCTCTAATGGATGGAAATGCTATGATTTTAAGCCTTACTACAAAAACGGAGGCTAAAAATTTTTAAAGAAATACTTTAGCAAGCTTTATACATTCTATTGGGAATAAGATGTCCTTTAGGCAACAATTATCTACAAAAGGAAGGAAGTCATGAGAAAGGTAGGGGTGAAATGAACAAGGGAATGGGATGGTGGAAGGGATTTTTTGTAGGTGACTACATATTTGGTTGAAAAAGGTCAAGAGTAGAACTCATTCACTTCACTTCAGGGAGGAAGAGGAAAGCAGGATATCAGAGTGGAAAAAAGAGAAAAAAAGAGCTAAATATGATTCTGGGATGATAAAGTACTCCTGACAACCGCCTCATGGGCTACTCAGGGGCACTAAGACTCACCTGCATTCGCCATAATCCATCCTTTCTGGTCATGCAGGGTTTTCAAGGAGGGAGCCTGACATTTAGGAATGAGGTTAGTAATCCAATCTGTTGCAGTCTATGCAATGACTGTATGTAAAACTGGCAACTGGCACTATTAAAAGTGGAACCAGACAGCATATTAGAAGAGGAAAGAGGAAAACGTGGACATGTGGGAGCTGCAGGAGGAGAGAGTTACTGAAGTGTGTGACATGTAGGTCTTCTGTCTGCCAAGTGGAGTTCATTAAGTGGCAAGAGTCTATCGCTTTCAGCTCACAAATAGCTCACAAACAGAAAGATAGCAATGACAGTGCAGTTGTCACTGTTAGAAATGACAATTCTTTGCAACACTATTCCTCCAATTTAAAAAATGTATCAAATCAGACATCGAGATAAATATAATTAAAATATGTGATATGAAAACTTTCTATATAAATTACATTTTAAAATATCAGGCATAGAGACATTTTAAGTAGGTTCTAGATGGAATTTATATATGAAAACTAGGAAATGAGCTTAGTGGAGATACTTTTCATAAATGTTTATATATGAGTAAGTTTTAAATACAAATAGATTTTTAAATACTATGCTATAAGAGATGTAGATTTTAAGAAGAGTAAGGAGAATAATAAAAATAAATATTCATGGAGAAATCTCTGATCCCATTTATTTAGCAAAGTACCCATCCTATGACAGACTCATAGGATGATGTAATTACTCATACATCCTATGACAGATGTATTGAGTAATTCAATTAGTTTTTCATTTACAAATTCGTATCCTAAACTCATATTTATTGAGTGCCAAATTGTGTTTCTGTGTAGGAGAGGTAAGACTCTACCTACTTACGGTCTCCAGCTGGGCTTGAGAATTAAATTGACATCAGACAGATTACAGGAGAAACATATACAAATTTCTACATGTGCCTGGGAGCTCCCATAGGAAAATGAAGGTCCAAAGAATTGGCAAAAGCTAAGTGCTTATAGAGTAGGTTGAAGAAAGTGTGACAATTGTGCAAAAGTAACTAAAATGTATGGGAAGGCTAAACAGAGATGAGTGATTTTAACAAGGTTTCCTTGTCCAGATTTTTCTGTTTCCACTCCCCATTTCTGGTGACAAGAATATTTCTTCTCTCCTGGCACAGGGAGGGCAGAGTGTCCCTTTTGTATCTGCTGTTGTTCAAGTGCCTTTTGCTAAAAAAAAATCCTGCCATTCTTCACCAGGCATTGTTCTAGTGTTTGGGACATCTTTGTATATCAAAGACACAAAAATCCCTGCTTGTGTGTCTTATATTCTAGGAAGAGAAGAAATAAACATAATAAATAAGTTACTTCTATAATACATTAGAAAGTAATAAGTGCCGTAAAAATCAAGCAGAGGACAACTGTATGCATGTGTGTGTACACTGGACGTGAGGGGTAGGCTAAGAGGGTAGCATTTTGTCATACAGAATGCCTTCCGAGGAGAGGATATTTCAGCAAAGACTTGAAGGAGGGGAAAGACCATTTCAGGCAGCGAGAATAGCCAGTGCAAAGCCCTCAGGTGGGAGCATGCCTGGTGTATGTAAGGAAGCTTGGAGACCAACATGATAAAAATGTATTGTGTAAGATTGAGAGTGTACGAGATGAAATCAGGGAGGTCACAGAGGCCAGGGCACACAAAACCTACAGGGTATTGTCAGGGTTTGCCTTCAGGAGCCATGGGGCCATTTTGAGCAAAGTGACATGATCTGACTTAGATTTGAAAGGGATCACTCTGCCAAGAACAGGCTGTGGAATGGTGAGTGTGGAAGTGGGGAGACTGGTAAGGATGCTACTGCAACAGTCAGGTGAAAGATGATGGTTGGAGCAGATGGCAGCAGTGGAAGTAGCAAGAAGTGATTGGACTCTGGATATGTTTTATAGGTCAGGCCAACAAGTTTTTCTACTAAAATGTATAGAAAGGGCATGGAATGAAAGAGGCAGAAATCAATGATGACTCTGACATTTTGACAAGAACATTCGCAAGGGTGGAATTGTTGTCAACTCAGGCAGGAATTTTACAAGTTTGTAAGGAAATATTAAGAGTTTGATTTTTGGATCTGCTATATTTGAAATGACAATTAGATACACAAAGAGAAATGTGAAGGCAGTTAAAAGAACCTGGAGTTCAGAAAAGTGTCGGTTGGAGATACAGAAGTTATGTCCGACAGCCATAGAATTGGATAAGATTATCTGGAAAATAAATGTTGAGTAAGAGAAGATGTCTAAGGACTGAGTCCCAGGGTCCTTCAACCTTTAGAGGTTGGGAGAAGAGGAGAAGCCAACAGTGGAGACTGAGAAGAAGACCTTAGTGAGGAAGGAGGAAAGCCAATGAAGTGTGCCATCCTAAGACAAGTGAAGAAAATGTATCAAAGAGGAGCGAGTGATCTAATATGTTAAATGCTGATGATGAATTAATAGTGAGGTCACTGGTGACAACAAAAAGACTTAATGGTGAGAGCAAAGCCTTACTGGAGCAGTTTCTTTTGAAATTATTTTTTTTTCCAGCTTCTTTGACATATAATCGGCAAATAAAAATTGTGTATATTTACATCATGTGTATTTAAGGTGTGCAAGATGATGATTTGATGTATGTATACATTGTGAAATGACTACCACAACCAAGTAATTAACACATCCATCCTTCACATAGTTACTTTGTGTGTGTGTGTGTGTGTGTGTGTGTGTGTGTGTAGTAAGAACGCAAGATCTAGTCTCTTAGATTTCAAGTAAATGGTATAGTATTATTAACTGTAGTCATCATACTGTGCATTAGATTCCTAGAATGTACTCATCTTATAACGGGGAATTTGTAACTTTGACCAACATCTCCCCATCTCCCCCATCCTCTAGACCATGGCAACCACTGTTCTGTTCTCTGTTTATGTGAGTACAACTTTCAAAAATTTTACATATAAATGAGATCATACACTGTTTTTCTTTCTGTGTCTGTCTTATTTCACTTCACATAATGTCCTCCAGGTTCAATCATGTTGTTGCAAATCCCAGGATTTCCTTATTTTTTAATAGATGAATAATATTCTTTTTTGTTGTTGTTGTTGAGACAGAGTCTCGCTTTGTCGCCCAGACTGGAGTGCAGTGGCCGGATCTCAGCTCACTGCAAGCTCCGCCTCCCGGGTTCACGCCATTCTCCTGCCTCAGCCTCCCGAATAGCTGGGACTACAGACTCCCGCCACCTCGCCCAGCTAGGTTTTTGTATTTTTTAGTAGAGATGGGGTTTCACCGTGTTAGCCAGGATGGTCTCGATCTCCTGACCTTGTGATCCGCCCGTCTCGGCCTCCCAAAGTGCTGGGATTACAGGCTTGAGCCACCGCGCCCGGCAGTAATATTCTATTGTATATATATGCTACATTTTCTTTATCCGTTCATCCACCCATGGATACTTAGGTTGTTTCCTTATCTTGGCTATTGTAGTATTATTCATACTACAATGACCATGTGGGTATAGATATCTCTTCAAGGTCTTGATTTCAATTCATTTGGAATATATACCCAGAAGTGGGATTGCTATATCAATTGTAGTTCTTTTTTTTTCTTTAAATTTTGGAGGAATCTCCAAATTGTTTTCTATAGTGGCTGCACCAACTTATGTTTCCATCAGCAGTGTACAAGGGTTGCCTTTTCTTCACATCCTTTCCAGAAGTTGTGATCTCTTTGCCATCCTCACAGGAATATGGTGATGTCTCATTGTGATTTTATTTGCATTTCCCTGATAATTAGTGATGTTGAACAGCTTTTCATATACATGTTGGCCATTTGTATGTCTTCTTTGGAGAATGTCTATTCAGGTATTTTTTCATTTTTTTTTTTATATTTCTTTTCTTTTCTTTAATTTGTTTATTTATTTTAGAGATGGGGGTCTTGCTATCTTGCCCAGGCTGGCCTTGAACTCCTAAGCTTAAGTGATCCTCCTTCCTTGGCCTCCCAAACTGCTGGGATTACAGACATGAGCCACCACACTGGTCTTTTTTCCCATGTTTTAACCAGATTTTCTTTTTTCTGTGGAGTTGTATGAATTTTGTATATATTTTGCATATTAGCCTATTAGATATATAGTTTACAAATATTGTCTTGCATTCTGTAGGTTGCTTTTTCATTTGTGGATTGTTTCCTTTGCTGTGCAGAATGCTTTCAGTTTGATATAGCCCCCCCACCCCACCCACTTGTTTATTTTTGATTTTGTTGTCTGTGCTTTTGGTGTCATATTAAAAAAATCATTGCCAAGGTGATTTCTCCCTGTTTTCTTCTAGGAGCTTCATGGTTTCAGGCTTATATTTAATTTTTAATCCACTTCTAGTTAATTTTTGAGTACGATATATGATAATGGTCCAATTTCACTCTTTTGCATGTGAATATCCAGTTTTTCCAATACCATTTATTAAAGAGACTACCCTCCCCCCGTTGTGTATTTTTGGCACCCGTGTTAATTATTAGTTGACCTTATGTGTGTGGGTTTATTTCTGGGTTCTCTATTCTGTTCCCTTGGTTGATGTGTCTGTTTCAATGTCAGTGCCATACCGTTTTGATAGCTTTGTAATACATTTTGAAATCAAGAATTATAATGCCTCCATCTTTGTCTTCTTTCTCAAGATGCTTCAGCTATGTGGGGTCTTCTGTGATTTCATGTGAGTTTTAGCATTGTTTTTTCTAGTCTATGAAAAATATCCTTTGAATTTGTCAGGGATTGCATTGAATCTATAGATTGCCTTGGGTGGTACAGACATTTTAACGATATTAGTTGTCTAATTCATGAACACATAATGTTTTTCCATTACCTGGGCTCCTTCAATTTCTTTCATCAATGCTTTATAGTTTTCAGCAAACAGATCTTTCACCTCCTTGGTTAAATTAATTCCTAAGTG